>NC_091219.1:1011307-1034237 GCF_040958095.1 Procambarus clarkii | reverse complement strand
GCGCCGGGCAGGGTGTGTCACAGTGGGCGCCGGGCAGGGTGTGTCACAGTGGGCGCCGGGCAGGGTGTGTCACAGTGGGCGCCGGGCAGGGTGTGTCACAGTGGGCGCCGGGCTGGGAGTGTCACAGTGGGCGCCGGGCTGGTTGTGTCACAGTGGGCGCCGGGCTGGGTGTGTCACAGTGGGCGCCGGGCAGGGTGTGTCACAGTGGGCGCCGGGCTGGGTGTGTCACAGTGGGCGCCGGGCAGGGTGTGTCACAGTGGGCGCCGGGCAGGGTGTGTCACAGTGGGCGCCGGGCAGGGTGTGTAACAGTGGGCGCCGGGCTGGGTGTGTCACAGTGGGCGCCGGGCTGGGTGTGTCACAGTGGGCGCCGGACAGGGTGTGTCACAGTGGGCGCCGGGCTGGGTGTGTCACAGTGGGCGCCGGGCAGGGTGTGTCACAGTGGGCGCCGGGCAGGTTGTGTCACAGTGGGCGCCGGGCAGGGTGTGTCACAGTGGGCGCCGGGCAGGGTGTGTCACAGTGGGCGCCGGGCAGGGTGTGTCACAGTGGGCGCCGGGCTGGGTGTGTCACAGTGGGCGCCGGGCTGGGAGTGTCACAGTGGGCGCCGGGCTGGGAGTGTCACAGTGGGCGCCGGGCAGGGTGTGTCACAGTGGGCGCCGGGCAGTGTGTGTCACAGTGGGCGCCGGGCAGGGTGTGTCACAGTGGGCGCCGGACAGGGTGTGTCACAGTCGACGCCGGGCAGGTTGTGTCACAGTGGACGCCGGGCAGGTTGTGTCACAGTAGACGCCGGGCTGGGTGTGTTACAGTGGGCGCCGGGCTGGTTGTGTCACAGTCGACGCCGGGCAGGGTGTGTCACAGTGGGCGCCGGGCAGGTTGTGTCACAGTGGGCGCCGGGCTGGGTGTGTCACAGTGGGCGCCGGGCTTGTTGTGTCACAGTGGGCGCCGGGCTGGTTGTGTCACAGTGGGCGCCTGGCAGGTTGTGTCACATTCGACGCCGGGCTGGGTGTGTTACAGTGGGCGCCGGGCTGGTTGTGTCACAGTCGACGCCGGGCAGGGTGTGTCACAGTGGGCGCCGGGCAGGTTGTGTCACAGTGGGCGCCGGGCAGGGTGTGTCACAGTGGGCGCCGGGCAGGGTGTGTCACAGTGGGCGCCGGGCAGGGTGTGTCACAGTGGGCGCCGGGCTGGTTGTGTCACAGTGGGCGCCGGGCAGGTTGTGTCACAGTGGGCGCCGGGCAGGTTGTGTCACAGTCGACGCCGGGCAAGTTGTGTCACAGTGGGCGCCGGGCTGGTTGTGTCACAGTCGACGCCGGGCAGGGTGTGTCACAGTGGGCGCCGGGCTGGTTGTGTCACAGTGGGCGCCGGGCAGGGTGTGTCACAGTGGGCGCCGGGCAGGGTGTGTCACAGTGGGCGCCGGGCAGGTTGTGTCACAGTCGACGCCGGGCTGGGTGTGTCACAGTGGGCGCCGGGCTGGTTGTGTCACAGTGGGCGCCGGGCTGGTTGTGTCACAGTGGGCGCCGGGCAGGGTGCGTCACAGTGGGCTCCGGGCAGGGTGTGTCACAGTGGGCGCCGGGCAGGTTGTGTCACAGTCGACGCCGGGCTGGGTGTGTCACAGTCGACGCCGGGCTGGTTGTGTCACAGTGGGCGCCGGGCTGGTTGTGTCACAGTGGGCGCCGGGCTGGTTGTGTCACAGTCGACGCCGGGCTGGGTGTGTCACAGTGGGCGCCGGGCAGGTTGTGTCACAGTCGACGCCGGGCAGGGTGTGTCACAGTGGGCGCCGGGCAGGTTGTGTCACAGTGGGCGCCGGGCAGGGTGTGTCACAGTGGGCGCCGGGCAGGGTGTGTCACAGTGGGCGCCGGGCTGGGAGTGTCACAGTGGGCGCCGGGCAGGGTGTGTCACAGTGGGCGCCGGGCAGGGTGTGTCACAGTGGGCGCCGGGCAGGGTGTGTCACAGTGGGCGCCGGGCTGGGTGTGTCACAGTGGGCGCCGGGCTGGGTGTGTCACAGTGGGCGCCGGGCTGGGAGTGTCACAGTGGGCGCCACCTGGTGTAGGGAAGGCTCCTCTTCTGAGTCTTCATCGTGAATATCAATACTCTGGCTTGTTGAGGATGAGTGATCAGAAGGGGCAGGTGAAGCAGGAATGATTCGTCAAGTGACTGGGTGTTGGGGTTTACTATGATGGTGACACCTTCCAGATGAGGGGTAGAAGGGTTACCTCTCTCTGCTGCGTTGAGCTGGGGAGTCTGAGAGAGGTGTTTGGTCTTGGGACTTGTGAGGTGGGTGGGACAGTGGAGTTTGTCATGTCTTGCTTGGCGGGGGTTGTTTCATTTATTGTGGGTTCAGAGACCGGGGGTTCGTGGTGTGGTGACTGTGCTTGCGATGATTGTTCAGGGCTGGATGAGAATGCATCATCTGGGATTGTGACTGTAGGTAGATTGTTAGCCATCAAAAGCTTATTGATTGTTGTGGGAAATACGAATGGGTATTCTGCGGCAGCCTGCGGATGGTGCTACAATTGTTATTAAGACCTGCACCACCTCCCAAATCATCAGAAGACACAAAAGGCGCCTGTGACATTGACGTTGTTGGGTGAGTTTGGTCCACCCCCCAAGCATTATGCTGGTTAGGTAAGGATGTCTGCTGGGAAGCCTGGTTTTTACCTTGACCTGGCAACTTAGGGAATGTTGTAGCGTTCATATTTGGTGTCGTCTGTGACTGGTTAGTTCGTGAGGTTTGGGCCTTGTCAAGGATTTTCTGTACTGCTGCTTTCCTCACTGGACACACAGGAGATACTGCTAAATGTCCACCTCCACAGAGGGCACATTTTCGTCTGTCAGGTTGAGGACAATCTCTAAATTTATGGTGTTCAGCACAAATACTACAAGTGCTTGTTGTTGCAGGACACTTGTTCACCACGTGGTCGAAGCTGAAGCACCGAAAGCATTGCTTAATATCAGTGAAACGTTCTCTTGAGATTTGTTCAGGTGTTGTTATGTACCCAAAGCATTTAAATCCCTGATCAATCACCTGGGTAGCATGGGCAGTAGTAGTAAACATTATCTTGCGAGTGGGGCGTGGGTTGCCTTCTTTGGTGATTCTGTGTATTTGTATAGCTCGTTGTTCATTGATTCTATTGATTTCGTCAAGTATTTCATCGTCGTTGTGGTCCCTGGCTATGTGGCGATTGAATCGCTACACAAACACAGTCCTCCCAGCTTGGACTTTGCCAGTAGCAACGGGAATTACGCCAGCTGCATGGAGTGCAGACGCTTTATCAGGATGTAGGATTTTTTTAAGGTCATCTTCAGTTGGGAGCAAAACAATTGCCTTGTTGGTTGTAAGATAGGTTTCAACAGGTGAAACTTCAACATGGGTGCCAGGAACATTGGAAATCTGGGTTTCATCAAGTTTATAAGGTTCAACGAACCTTAGTTTGTCTTACTGGCATGATGATGATGGTGGTGTTAGCATGATTAGTGACTGGCAATAATGGCTCCGGCCACCCCAACACGTGTCCCACCACCCCAACACGTGTCCCGCCACCCCAACACGTGTCCCACCACCCCAACACGTGTCCCGCCACCCCAACACGTGTCCCGCCACCCCAACACGTGTCCCGCCACCCCAACACGTGTCCCGCCACCCCAACACGTGTCCCGCCACCCCAACACGTGTCCCGCCACCCCAACACGTGTCCCGCCACCCCAACACGTGTCCCGCCACCCCAACACGTGTCCCGCCACCCCAACACGTGTCCCGCCACCCCAACACGTGTCCCGCCACCCCAACACGTGTCCCGCCACCCCAACACGTGTCCCGCCACCCCAACACGTGTCCCGCCACCCCAACACGTGTCCCGCCACCCCAACACGGGTCCCGCCACCCCAACACGGGTCCCGCCACCCCAACACGGGTCCCGCCACCCCAACACGGGTCCCGCCACCCCAACACGGGTCCCGCCACCCCAACACGGGTCCCGCCACCCCAACACGGGTCCCACCACCCCAACACGGGTCCCACCACCCCAACACATGTCCCAACACGTGTCCCGCCACACCAACACGTGTCCCGCCACCCCAACACGTGTCCCGCAGTAGTAGGGATGACATGCCACAGAGGATTTTTTTTTCTGGGGGAAAAAATCCTCTGTAGCATGTCAGGGTTTTCAGGTGAATATGGATAGTCACAGAATCGGAATTAAGGAATTCTTATGAGAAAAGTAATTTCTGAGATTTTAGAGGTTTGTTAAAAGTTCTTATGATGAAAATAAGTTCGTACAAGTTTGTTAAAGTTCTTATGGGAGAAATTCAAAAATCCTCTGTGGCGTGTCGGGGGTTTCAGGTGAATTTGGACAGTCACAGATTCGGAATTAGGGAATTCTTATGAGGAAAATAATTTCCGAGATTTTAGAGGTTTGTTAAGTGTTCTTATGAGGAAAATAAGTATAAAAATCTTAATGAAAAATTCAGGAAAAAATCCCCTTTAGGACACAGCATTTCCAGGTAAACTCTACGGACAACCTTTGCCCGTTTTCAATCACACATTTTTCAAAGAGCATTTTCAAAGAATATTGTCTTAGACGTTTTGTTAAGGAAAACAGACATCTTAGCCATAACATTTAAGACAGAAAATTAGTCAAAAACCAGTTTAAGCTTAAATTCTTCAGAGTCCACTTTGTTAGCAAAATTATTCAGAGACCCTTTAAAGCACAAATTTCACCAGAGTCCAGTTTATGCTGAAAATAATCAGAGTCAAGTTTTACCCTGAAAATTCTTCAGAGTTCATTTTGTGAGCAAAATTCTTCAGAGTCCAGTTTGTGAGCAAATTTCGCCAGAGTCCTGTAATCTGTGAAAATTATTCAGAGTTCCAGTTTATACCCAAAATAATCAAAGTCCAATTAACGACAGAAATTCGTCAGAGTCCACTTTGTGCCAAAAATATTCAGAGTCCAGTTCATGACCGAAATTAATCAGAGTCCAATTGAAGACCAAAATTTGTTAGAGACCACATTTTCGCTACTAGCAGTCCAATCCCCCCTGAAATTTTAAACAGTCATATTTCAGACACAGTAAATAAGATCAAGTCAGTTACTGAGCGCCAGCTCTCGTCCCCCACCCTACTTCCCCCTCGAGTCTTTGTTAACATCCTATCAATTCCCCTGAAATTTTTACACTCTGTATTTCAGACGCAGTAAATAAGACCAACGTAGTTACCAAACTCTAGCTCATGTCCTCAGCCTTAGCTCTCTCTCCTATCTTCGTTAATAACCCATCAATTTTCCTGAAATTTTTACCATAGTTGTTTCAAACATAGTAAATAGGATCCAAACAATTATCAAACTCTAGCTCTTGTCCCCCACCTTAGTTCATTTGTACAAGTTCTTTAGTAACAGACTAATTTTCCCTGAAATTTGTAACTGCGGTATTTTCAGACATAGTAAAATAGTTCCGAACAATTACCAAACTGTAGCTCACGCCCGCTGCCTTAGCTCATCTGTACATGTTACTTATTATCAGATCAATTCCCCTGAAATTTAAGATCACTATATTTCTACTGTGACGGTAACGCGTTGGTGTTCGGCTGTTTAAGGCTAGGGGTATGGCCTCGTCACATAGTTATAAAAAAAAAAGAAAAACTGGAACTTCGTCTGTGGTAAGGTAAGGAGAAGACACACAAAACACAAGTAAATTTTAACAATGAAATTTTAATTACGTTAAATAAATCAAAACATGAATAAATGGACAAACAAGTTCTTATAATAAAATCAATCAATCAAAATAATAAGAATAATTAAATGACACAATGAAAAGTTACGTTGAGATAAAATAACAAGAAGTGCAATACAAAATTAAGGGAAGGTGCTGGAATATTGGCTTTAAGCTACCACCTCTTTCAGTACACGCTAACGTCTAGCCAGGAGGAGTGGTAACCACGAAAGCACTGAACATTCTGAGGTCTGAGGTCGTGGCGACCCCAGACATCAAGTAGTATGGGGGGGTGGAGTGCAGTTGCAGCCAGACCGGCGACCAATCAGCGGAGCCGGTAGCGATCAACAGGCAGTTTGGCGGTTTGAGTCCGAACAGGTGTCTGGCTGCATACGTTTTGCGCTCTGGCAAACCTTGCGGGTGTTGTTGTCGTTGTTGGACATTTCTTCCATAGTAGTTTTATATAATTTCAACGACGTGATTGTGGAGGGAAGAACAGGCTCAATCTCTTGAAGGAGATTATCGTCACACTACGTAGTAAAATAAATCAAGACATTAACCGAGTTCCATTTTCCTCTGTCTTAGATCATCAAACATAAATATATCCGATCAAGTCCCTCTCCAGCCTAACTCTTTATCAGAGTAATCACCTAACCCTTTCCCTCCCTTCCCAGCAAACACAAATCATCTACACAACGTTCGCCTATCTCTTCCCATAGGTGTGGGAATGATTTGCATTGAGAATGGTGCAGGAAAGCCTTTGAGAAACTTTTACTCAAAAAATCCAAACACAAAGGTTTAATTATAAATTGTTTTTCTACAATTATTTTCTTCCAAATGTAAAACAAATAGTTTTTACATGTTTAAATATAAAATTTATGGTGTTTTTTTGTAAAATTCATTAATAAATTGTGAATGATATATATTGGCTGAGTGAAACCTTTAAAATCCATTTAGTTATAATTTGAACAGAAAAAAGTATTTTTCCAAATTTTATAAAAATTGCTCTTTTTAACACAATTTGACTCCTTATACATTCCACTAAACACTATATCATGTTTAAATATATAATTTATGTATTATTCTCTAAAATAATTTATATAAATTATATAAGTTGCTGGAAAGTGGTGTTAAAGATTCTGAAAACATTTTGTTGTGTTAATATGTTCTTATTAACTATGTCTCAAGTTCACAGTTTATCAAACAAGAATATTAACATTCGTCAACTCTTAAAATCTTATATGTTATCTTGCTGGTGCAAAAAAGGGTGAATCTTTAGGAACAGCTATAGTATCTATATATCACAAATGGTGTTTTCCCTAACTCAAACAATGTAGGGTTTATTATTCTACACATATTTCTAATGACTCTTAGATGTTTACATTCTCTGAAGTATAATTGTGAAGGCTGTGTCCATCACTCTCAACACAGATTCTTAAACTCGTCTCTGCAGGTTCAACTATATAATTAGTTTCCATTTTCCTTCAGCGCCTTCAGCCAGCACATTTGCTCATTCATTTCCACAGATTCCAACAAGGTAGGGGATTTACAGAAATTTGTATATTCATATTGTTATATATTAAAAATATGAATGCAGTTCAATATGATAAGACAAATACATGAGTTTATGATAAATTCGTTTTCTGTGATATACCATTGATATGCTCTTTTTTTCTTTAAACGGCAGACTAAACTAAAGTGCTCACATCAACAGATTTGATGTATAAATGGTCAACGCTCAACAGAGTTAGTATAAATGTATTAGTATAAATCTTACTTGTCTCATTGTTAATTCACATTCAATGTCAACTTGTGGTTGCATTGTACAAGGCCAACACAGATGATCGAAGGAAACTAACTCTGCTCTAGTTCCATGAAGTTGCTATTTGGTCTTTACTGTACAAGGCCAACACAGATGATCGAAGGAAACTAACTCTGCTCTAGTTCCATGAAGTTGCTATTTGGTCTTTATTGAAATTTGACAAGGCAGAGTGGCCTGCAACAACTACACCATCTCCACATCTAGTTCATGCTCCAGACATAAATCATGACACTGGTCCTGTGTATCCTGCTGCTGACCCGTCAACACCTGGCCCGTCGGGTGTGAGGCGCCCTCTCTTCACGTCTACACCTAGTGCTGAAGCTGAATCTGATGAAGATAATTCATATTCCACATTAGTGTTTGAAAACAATAGTGAGAGCGACGATTCAGACAGTAGTTTATTGCCAACCCAGAGACAACAGCGACGTGTTGTTATAGCAGAGACTCGCCTGAACTATAAATTGAAACATGAGCTGGTAAAAATCCCCAAACGTCGCAGGTGTGAAGTGTGTTCAAAGTCGGGTATCAGGAAGGAAACTGGTATAGCGTGCAAGACATGCGATGTTCCACTTTGCGTCATACCTTGTAATTACACCACTTATCACAGGAAAAGGGTGTATTGGGTGGACATGAAATAACCACCTACATCAGCTTCACTCCACCTAGGAACATCTGTTGAGCAACTTCAGGAATCAGTACCTGAAGGAGGTGGAGTGGAGATAAAATGCTCAACTTATTTTACTACAATCGTCTTTGCTTTGGTAAGTACACATAATTGTCTTAGATTGTTTCAGTATTGTAGTCTATTTTCTTAGGAATATTTTGATACCTAAATGAGAACTGTAGCACGAAAACTAAAGTAAGTATACATGAAACAAGAGAAACTTTTTTTGTGGGTGTTGCGGGTGTGAGTTGGAGTGTCCAGAGCGGGTTCCGGTTGTGTGTTTTCCGTCATCTCTACAGCTGTGAATTCCAAGGAATTGTATTTGATATGCATATGTCTGTGTAGGGAATTTTATTCCGAACACTATACAAAAAAAACCGGTGTGAAACAAGTATAAACTTGAAAAACATGAGCAAAGTAAAAACTTTTGACGCTCACGGGTACAAACACGCGTAAGATTTTATTCGCCGCAAATTTATTTGACGCTGTGTTGGCCAACTCTACCCATGTTCTTATAGAACTTTCTATTGCGAACACATTGCTATAAAAATGAAATACGTAGCTCCAGAAATAATGTCAGGACAGTGAAATCAGTATAAACATTCAAAGCCCTGCATCACACCAGTGTCGTCCCTGCTGAAATCACGGCTAATGCTTCGCCCAGTTCCCACACTCGTGCGGGTCACCCGATACCATAATTAGACATTGATAGGCATATGTCTGGGTGGGGAATTTTATTGTGAGTTCAGTGATATCAAAATGAGCGCTGTAGGATGACTGTGAGGCTGGCAACAAACGAAAGAGTATGAACATTTACTTCCTGTTTGGGTGTCACGGCGAGTCATCTTCGTGTTTATTTACTTCCTGGTGGGATACCAAATGCTTCGGTGACATTTTATGCATATGATCTTGTAGAGAATTTTATTGCCAACGCATTGATACCACCATAAGGTACGAGTACACACTATAAGGCACCAGTACACACCTACAGGTATTTGTTTCTGGTGTGGTGCTCATGGGATCTGTTACAACCTTCTAGGACGCTTTTAGGGTCAGGATTGACATTACAGTGCAGCGTTTTATATATATAAAATACACATGAGAGTATGTGCAGGGACTTAATATCTAACATATTCAGAGATTTGAGTAAGGGGTCCATATATACTGCCCGGTTGCCTGAAATGCTATATGCCTACTATATTGGCTTTAGGTATTGTATGCACTAGCTCTATCTATAAATCCAACATTATGTTTGTAAATCAACTATGTATGTACTTTCCTGAATAAAATTGACTTTACTCTACACTTATATGCTATGTGGATTTGTTATCCCCTATCGTTTGGGAGAAAAAAAATGACTAATACGTTCGGCGAATAACTTTGACTTCAACTTCACTTTGACTTCGTTCATGTCATCGTATTTTCCGTAATATATAAAGGTTATGACAATGCAATTATATTATTGTGTGCAAATAATTTGGAAATTTCATGTACCCTAAAAATAGTAAAATAAAGAATAAGAATAATTAAATAATTGTTGTAGTAAATTGTCACACGTTCATCATACGCAAACGAACACACAGTGTGGAGCGTCAGTAGACCAAGGTCCGCGCCATTTTAAAACACGGCTTCGAATGTAAGTAATGTTTTTCTCGTACTAACACTGTGTTATGCAATAGATTAGGTCTTGAATTCACAAATTTAGTTGTTACATCTGACAGAGTATGTCAGACGGTGTAATGCTGGTCCATGTTGACGTATTTGTGGGCTTGATTGGTTTACATGTGATGGCACACAATATCGGCACCCCACAACATGCTGTTGAAGTTGGAATGCATGGCATAGGCTCCTCACATAATGTTCTTTATGTGGTCCTCAGGTGATAGTTTTCTATTTAGAACCACTCCTAGATCTCTTTCTTTATCAGAATTCCTTAAAGATTTCTCACATGGTTTTCCTAATGATAGATTGTGGGCTGTAAGGGACAGGTTTGATGTATGGATTAGTTGATAGAAGTTCCAGTCCACCTGTAGACAGGGATCTCACATCAGCTTGTATATTATACAAGGATAAGATTTGATAAATTCAGTTATTTGACTGAACACTGGCTCTAACCTAGCCTAGCCTATAGTCTTGATAAAATACAGTAGACTGCCTACTGGATAATAGTTCCAGTCCACCTGTAGACAGGGATCTCACATCAGCTTGTATATTATACAAGCATAAGATTTGATAAATTCAGTTATTTGACTGAACACAGGCTCTGTTTAAATCAGAGATTTAAACATACATAGTCTAACCTAGCTCCTTTCTTTTTTACCTAGCCTAACCTAGCTTTTTTTTCCCAAGCTGGTCTATGGCCCCTGGGTTTTACGAACTTTTTTTCCCAAGCCGGTCTATGGCGTGTATGTTAAATAAACCAAATTTTTCACTTTTGACAATTGAGCACCTGCTACATCCAGATTCTAGGGAGGAAAGGAATATAATATAATATCTAATATATCTATCTGTGTGAAATAGATTAAATCCATTTATTTGATATTCAGCTAATAGTTCTGTATTTTCTACATTCATCCATGTTTTGGTAAGTGCAATAATATGTATTGTTTCATTGCAGATTAGAGATTCAAGATAGTTCTAGATTTCCGAAGTACTGAAACGCGCGCCATACAGGCTTGGTGGATCTAGGTGCAAGGTAAAATTATTTACATTTACTTTTGTATTTATATGCATATATGCATTTATATGCATTATTCTATAGAATAATAGATCTCGTAATAATTTTGCAAAAATAGTGGCATTTACTATTTTAAAAAGCTCGGGTGCAGGGGGGGTTTGTGTAAAAGCCTGGTTTGTGCCTCGGAGAGGCTATGGGATCCAGTAAGATCGTCCTTCCTTTCCTCCCTAGAATCTGGATGTAGCAGGTGCTCAATTGTCAAAAGTGAAATTTGAGGATTTGAACCTGCGTCCGGGAGCATCCCAGACACTGCCTAAATCGACTGAGCTACAACAGGGTAAAAGGATCCAGGAAGTTCAGTAGAAGTTTGGTTTCAACCCTTTTACCCTGTCGTAGCTCAGTCGATTAAGGCAGTGTCTGGGATGCTCCCGGACGCAGGTTCGAATCCTCGTCACGGCCCTTGTGGATTTGTTCATTTGATGCATCACGTTATTGTGATCTGTGTGTGTAATTCTTCACTTGCTACAGCAACAAGAATGTGTGTGTATGTATTTGTGTTGTTGAATATGACCGAAAGTGTAAGATTAATGATTCTAACACAAATCGTCTGAATATTTGTTTTTCTTCACTGTCGAGAGTAGTTAAAAAAATTTACTCGAGTTTATTTTCACACTTTATTTATGGTCCTTAAGTCCCTCTCCTTAATGCTGCTGCTGTTTCTCGCATCTTTGCATCGCTTGTATGTTTGGGGGTTTGGCCTCTTGCTATATATTGATTCCATTTGTGTATGTTTGGGTCTCAGGCCCTCTCGCAATTTCTGTTGAACAAACCCCTTTTCCTAGTTCTGCATCTCTCCTTTGGTACAAATTTTGTTGTGCTTTTATCATATATTTCACAAAATTTGACATACATTTCATTTACTTCATGTCCTATCAGCAAGTGTTTGTCAAATTCTTTAAGGAAAGTTTATCATCCTGATTGCAGATCTCTAGCGCTATTATGTCAACTTCTTGTGGATTCGCAATCATTATTTAATTTACCTTTAGGTGTTCTTTCACCAGCACAGCAACACTGTACCTCTCCCAACCAGTTTAAGATAAAAACTAAGTACTAACTAATTAACTCAATGTAACCTACCTTACCCCCAAAATGTCAACCCATGTCTTCTATTTTAAACAATGCTGTTTTGTTGACCAAATTGTATTTTTGTTTTTTTCTGCAATGTTTCCCCCCCCCCCCCCACCACTCTACCACCACATTGAGTTTAGTAGCTCTGTGCACGTCAGGTGCTGTTTAATATACAGACCTACTCCTCCATTTGACCTAGTTTCTCTATCACATCTATATCACTTTGTGCTTTAGCCCTGGTGGAGCTTGGTCCACCAGGCTGTTGTTTGGAGTGGCCCGCAGATCCACATACAGTCTGCATATGATATACAGTCTGTTGATCAATTAAACTACAGTAGTTAGTTTTTATCATCCGAATGCACCAATATGTGTTCATTCTTCCCAGATGAAGGAACTAGGTAATATTCATCATCTGAATGCACCATCTGATGCTTTAACACACTCATGATACACGAGAGGTTTAAAAAACTTTTAAAACTTTTAAAACTTTTTGACCTATGTATTTAAAAGCAATTCTAAAGTTAAAAAGTGTAGCATAGGCCCCTCGCAGAATGTTCTTAATATGATCCTCAGGTTATAGTTTTCTATCTAAAACCACCCCTAGATCTCTTTCTTGATCAGAATTCTTTATAGATCTCTGTGGCTCGATCATAGAAACTGCGCTAAATCCTTGTTGGCCTGGATTGTGGAGGTCATTGGTCTCTATAAAACTAGTAATCTGACTCCTGATCACTCTCAAATAATTTTATTATGTGGGATGTTAGTGCAACTGGTCTATAATTCTTTGCCAATGCTTGTGTTGTGTTGTGTTGTTTTGGTAGTGATGTGCAATGTGTTGTTTTGGTAGTGATTCGTCCAGTTCTGGTAGTAGTGCGGTTGTTGTGTAGTGTAGTACTTGTGTGCTTGTTAATGACTTGTATTCCAGTCTTGTGGGTATCTCCTTTCCCCTACGGGCCAACTGCTTTGTTCTTACCTAGCATTTTGCTTTGTTTGGGTATGAATGTTTGTGTGCCGTATATTTTGCAAAATTTGCCATATCTCATTATTTACTCCTCTGCCTAGCAACAAGTCTGTCTAATTATACTCATTAACTGTTTTTCAAAGTTCCCCATAGTGTCCTTTATTGAAATCGAGTTCATGAACCGTTTCAATGTTCTTATTTTCTTCTAGATTATATCTTAAAGTATATTTAAATGTTATTGTTATTATTGTTATTAAATGTTATTGTGACATTGCATTGCAATTGAGCTATGTTGTTTACCATACCGTTCATTTCGTGAGTATAAGTATAGATGCCACACTTGTGACAGGTAAAACCATGCCTTTTTTGAAAAACAGCACCGTCTGTTGCACGTAAGAGCAACCCACACTATATTATGTTGCGATATTATTTCAATATTTCCGATTGCATTGATAATTTGAATTTTCATAGATTTCAATTTATTTTCATTTCGATTTAATAATTTTGTGTGACATTGCATTGAAATTGAGCTGTGTTGTTTACCATACTGTTCATTTCATGAGTATAGTTTATTTTTTTATTTTTTTCATTTCATTTTTTTAGCTGTTCTTATTTTTCAGTGATGGGAATATCAGATCATTTGATGTTCCCAATTTTCTGATGGAAGCATCAGACCATTATAGAATGCATCGGATGAGGTAGTTTGGAATGGTGGGGAGGACGAGAGGGGGGTATGGTGGGGAAGACGAGGGGACAGAGGAGAGGGTAATGGTGGGGAGGACGAGGGGACTGGGGAGTTGGGGATGGTGGGGACAGGGGAATGCTGGGGAGGACAAAGGGACAGGTGAATGGGAGATGGTGGGGGAGGAAGAAGGACAGGGGAGGGGAAAATGGTAAGGAGGACGATGGGACAGGGAAGTGGGAATAGTGGGGATGATGTGGGGACAGGGAAGTGGGAAGGACGAGAGGACTGGAATGGGGAATAGCAAAGTGAATTATAATTATATATATTAATTAATTCTTATAAATTTCCAGAAGCCTGTATCAACACCCACACTAATGCAACTGAAAGAGATGTTGAGACAAGTATTGCTGATATGTTGAAGAACGCCCCAAACAAACTCGGTGGAAACAGATACAAGGTGAAGTTTGCCAATTTGCTGTAGTCTAATTCAATTTCTTTTTAGTAATCTTCGAGAACATTTATGCTATGAATAAGATAAAATAATGTAACTGATTTTGACTAAATATGTAGATATATTTAATTTTCTGAGCACTAATAATGAAAGAAAACCAAAATAAGAGGTGGCTACTATCTCTAATAATGGGCTGGAATAATGCAGGATATAATAATATATATATATATATAAATATGACAATGTCAGACCACGGAGGAAGAATGAAACAGGAATTTCCTTAAGTACTTTTGTATATTAAATACATTTTCAGAAGGTCCTTCTGAAGATGTATTTAATATACAAAAGTACTTAAGGAAATTCCTGTTTCATTCTTCCTCCGTGGTCTGACATTGTCACATTCTTAATCACGTGTTTATTTTCGTGATATACACACATATATATAAATATATATATATATATATATATATTTATATATATATATTTATTTTTATAAATATATATGATATATAGATTCTATATAGATTCTATTCTATTCTATAGTTTTATATAGATTCTTGTTTTAGTTTTTTTTTCTATAATGTGGAAACGGTTTTTAATTAATAAATTAAATATTATATAATAAAATAATGTATTATTGAAAACAATTAGTAACAAACAATATTTCATTACAGGGTGGTGAAGCAAGAAGACATGTGCATCACACAGCAGACTTGGATATGACGAAGAATGAAAATGGCTAATGTCTATATAGAAGAATCTATATGTGTCTATATATAGACACATATAGATTCCTATATATAACCTATATATATATATATATGTGTGTATATATATTATAATATATATATATATATATAAGCCTATACTTGCATAAACCACAAGTGAAGATAAACAATCTTTGGACAACACCCACCAGTGGGACTCGAACCCAGAAAGCACAACTACCTTCCAGTAGCTGGCATAACTAGTATGCTTTAACCCACTACGCCATCAGACCTTACAAAAGAAGTAGATAGTTCGAGATATATATATCTCAAACATCTCTACCTCCCGAAGGCACCAGATGAGTGAGGGGTCAGTCTGCAATTTTCGTCAAGCCACTGTCAATGTGAGAGAACTCGTGTCCAGCTTATAAGCCTATACTTGCATAAACCACAAGTGAAGATAAACAATCTTTGGACAACACCCACCAGTGGGACTCGAACCCAGAAAGCACAACTACCTTCCAGTAGCTGGCATAACTAGTATGCTTTAACCCACTACGCCATCAGACCTTACAAAAGAAGTAGATAGTTCGAGATATATATATCTCAAACATCTCTACCTCCCGAAGGCACCAGATGAGTGAGGGGTCAGTCTGCAATTTTCGTCAAGCCACTGTCAATGTGAGAGAACTCGTGTCCAGCTTATAAGCCTATACTTGCATAAACCACAAGTGAAGATAAACAATCTTTGGACAACACCCACCAGTGGGACTCGAACCCAGAAAGCACAACTACCTTCCAGTAGCTGGCATAACTAGTATGCTTTAACCCACTACGCCATCAGACCTTACAAAAGAAGTAGATAGTTCGAGATATATATATCTCAAACATCTCTACCTCCCGAAGGCACCAGATGAGTGAGGGGTCAGTCTGCAATTTTCGTCAAGCCACTGTCAATGTGAGAGAACTCGTGTCCAGCTTATAAGCCTATACTTGCATAAACCACAAGTGAAGATAAACAATCTTTGGACAACACCCACCAGTGGGACTCGAACCCAGAAAGCACAACTACCTTCCAGTAGCTGGCATAACTAGTATGCTTTAACCCACTACGCCATCAGACCTTACAAAAGAAGTAGATAGTTCGAGATATATATATCTCAAACATCTCTACCTCCCGAAGGCACCAGATGAGTGAGGGGTCAGTCTGCAATTTTCGTCAAGCCACTGTCAATGTGAGAGAACTCGTGTCCAGCTTATAAGCCTATACTTGCATAAACCACAAGTGAAGATAAACAATCTTTGGACAACACCCACCAGTGGGACTCGAACCCAGAAAGCACAACTACCTTCCAGTAGCTGGCATAACTAGTATGCTTTAACCCACTACGCCATCAGACCTTACAAAAGAAGTAGATAGTTCGAGATATATATATCTCAAACATCTCTACCTCCCGAAGGCACCAGATGAGTGAGGGGTCAGTCTGCAATTTTCGTCAAGCCACTGTCAATGTGAGAGAACTCGTGTCCAGCTTATAAGCCTATACTTGCATAAACCACAAGTGAAGATAAACAATCTTTGGACAACACCCACCAGTGGGACTCGAACCCAGAAAGCACAACTACCTTCCAGTAGCTGGCATAACTAGTATGCTTTAACCCACTACGCCATCAGACCTTACAAAAGAAGTAGATAGTTCGAGATATATATATCTCAAACATCTCTACCTCCCGAAGGCACCAGATGAGTGAGGGGTCAGTCTGCAATTTTCGTCAAGCCACTGTCAATGTGAGAGAACTCGTGTCCAGCTTATAAGCCTATACTTGCATAAACCACAAGTGAAGATAAACAATCTTTGGACAACACCCACCAGTGGGACTCGAACCCAGAAAGCACAACTACCTTCCAGTAGCTGGCATAACTAGTATGCTTTAACCCACTACGCCATCAGACCTTACAAAAGAAGTAGATAGTTCGAGATATATATATCTCAAACATCTCTACCTCCCGAAGGCACCAGATGAGTGAGGGGTCAGTCTGCAATTTTCGTCAAGCCACTGTCAATGTGAGAGAACTCGTGTCCAGCTTATAAGCCTATACTTGCATAAACCACAAGTGAAGATAAACAATCTTTGGACAACACCCACCAGTGGGACTCGAACCCAGAAAGCACAACTACCTTCCAGTAGCTGGCATAACTAGTATGCTTTAACCCACTACGCCATCAGACCTTACAAAAGAAGTAGATAGTTCGAGATATATATATCTCAAACATCTCTACCTCCCGAAGGCACCAGATGAGTGAGGGGTCAGTCTGCAATTTTCGTCAAGCCACTGTCAATGTGAGAGAACTCGTGTCCAGCTTATAAGCCTATACTTGCATAAACCACAAGTGAAGATAAACAATCTTTGGACAACACCCACCAGTGGGACTCGAACCCAGAAAGCACAACTACCTTCCAGTAGCTGGCATAACTAGTATGCTTTAACCCACTACGCCATCAGACCTTACAAAAGAAGTAGATAGTTCGAGATATATATATCTCAAACATCTCTACCTCCCGAAGGCACCAGATGAGTGAGGGGTCAGTCTGCAATTTTCGTCAAGCCACTGTCAATGTGAGAGAACTCGTGTCCAGCTTATAAGCCTATACTTGCATAAACCACAAGTGAAGATAAACAATCTTTGGACAACACCCACCAGTGGGACTCGAACCCAGAAAGCACAACTACCTTCCAGTAGCTGGCATAACTAGTATGCTTTAACCCACTACGCCATCAGACCTTACAAAAGAAGTAGATAGTTCGAGATATATATATCTCAAACATCTCTACCTCCCGAAGGCACCAGATGAGTGAGGGGTCAGTCTGCAATTTTCGTCAAGCCACTGTCAATGTGAGAGAACTCGTGTCCAGCTTATAAGCCTATACTTGCATAAACCACAAGTGAAGATAAACAATCTTTGGACAACACCCACCAGTGGGACTCGAACCCAGAAAGCACAACTACCTTCCAGTAGCTGGCATAACTAGTATGCTTTAACCCACTACGCCATCAGACCTTACAAAAGAAGTAGATAGTTCGAGATATATATATCTCAAACATCTCTACCTCCCGAAGGCACCAGATGAGTGAGGGGTCAGTCTGCAATTTTCGTCAAGCCACTGTCAATGTGAGAGAACTCGTGTCCAGCTTATAAGCCTATACTTGCATAAACCACAAGTGAAGATAAACAATCTTTGGACAACACCCACCAGTGGGACTCGAACCCAGAAAGCACAACTACCTTCCAGTAGCTGGCATAACTAGTATGCTTTAACCCACTACGCCATCAGACCTTACAAAAGAAGTAGATAGTTCGAGATATATATATCTCAAACATCTCTACCTCCCGAAGGCACCAGATGAGTGAGGGGTCAGTCTGCAATTTTCGTCAAGCCACTGTCAATGTGAGAGAACTCGTGTCCAGCTTATAAGCCTATACTTGCATAAACCACAAGTGAAGATAAACAATCTTTGGACAACACCCACCAGTGGGACTCGAACCCAGAAAGCACAACTACCTTCCAGTAGCTGGCATAACTAGTATGCTTTAACCCACTACGCCATCAGACCTTACAAAAGAAGTAGATAGTTCGAGATATATATATCTCAAACATCTCTACCTCCCGAAGGCACCAGATGAGTGAGGGGTCAGTCTGCAATTTTCGTCAAGCCACTGTCAATGTGAGAGAACTCGTGTCCAGCTTATAAGCCTATACTTGCATAAACCACAAGTGAAGATAAACAATCTTTGGACAACACCCACCAGTGGGACTCGAACCCAGAAAGCACAACTACCTTCCAGTAGCTGGCATAACTAGTATGCTTTAACCCACTACGCCATCAGACCTTACAAAAGAAGTAGATAGTTCGAGATATATATATCTCAAACATCTCTACCTCCCGAAGGCACCAGATGAGTGAGGGGTCAGTCTGCAATTTTCGTCAAGCCACTGTCAATGTGAGAGAACTCGTGTCCAGCTTATAAGCCTATACTTGCATAAACCACAAGTGAAGATAAACAATCTTTGGACAACACCCACCAGTGGGACTCGAACCCAGAAAGCACAACTACCTTCCAGTAGCTGGCATAACTAGTATGCTTTAACCCACTACGCCATCAGACCTTACAAAAGAAGTTGATAGTTCGAGATATATATATCTCAAACATCTCTACCTCCCGAAGGCACCAGATGAGTGAGGGGTCAGTCTGCAATTTTCGTCAAGCCACTGTCAATGTGAGAGAACTCGTGTCCAGCTTATAAGCCTATACTTGCATAAACCACAAGTGAAGATAAACAATCTTTGGACAACACCCACCAGTGGGACTCGAACCCAGAAAGCACAACTACCTTCCAGTAGCTGGCATAACTAGTATGCTTTAACCCACTACGCCATCAGACCTTACAAAAGAAGTAGATAGTTCGAGATATATATATCTCAAACATCTCTACCTCCCGAAGGCACCAGATGAGTGAGGGG
The DNA here is from genome assembly GCF_040958095.1 of Procambarus clarkii. Lineage (NCBI taxonomy): Eukaryota > Metazoa > Arthropoda > Malacostraca > Decapoda > Cambaridae > Procambarus > Procambarus clarkii. The sequence continues at coordinate 1,014,919 of NC_091219.1, read as the reverse complement.
TCAGTCTGCAATTTTCGTCAAGCCACTGTCAATGTGAGAGAACTCGTGTCCAGCTTATAAGCCTATACTTGCATAAACCACAAGTGAAGATAAACAATCTTTGGACAACACCCACCAGTGGGACTCGAACCCAGAAAGCACAACTACCTTCCAGTAGCTGGCATAACTAGTATGCTTTAACCCACTACGCCATCAGACCTTACAAAAGAAGTAGATAGTTCGAGATATATATATCTCAAACATCTCTACCTCCCGAAGGCACCAGATGAGTGAGGGGTCAGTCTGCAATTTTCGTCAAGCCACTGTCAATGTGAGAGAACTCGTGTCCAGCTTATAAGCCTATACTTGCATAAACCACAAGTGAAGATAAACAATCTTTGGACAACACCCACCAGTGGGACTCGAACCCAGAAAGCACAACTACCTTCCAGTAGCTGGCATAACTAGTATGCTTTAACCCACTACGCCATCAGACCTTACAAAAGAAGTAGATAGTTCGAGATATATATATCTCAAACATCTCTACCTCCCGAAGGCACCAGATGAGTGAGGGGTCAGTCTGCAATTTTCGTCAAGCCACTGTCAATGTGAGAGAACTCGTGTCCAGCTTATAAGCCTATACTTGCATAAACCACAAGTGAAGATAAACAATCTTTGGACAACACCCACCAGTGGGACTCGAACCCAGAAAGCACAACTACCTTCCAGTAGCTGGCATAACTAGTATGCTTTAACCCACTACGCCATCAGACCTTACAAAAGAAGTAGATAGTTCGAGATATATATATCTCAAACATCTCTACCTCCCGAAGGCACCAGATGAGTGAGGGGTCAGTCTGCAATTTTCGTCAAGCCACTGTCAATGTGAGAGAACTCGTGTCCAGCTTATAAGCCTATACTTGCATAAACCACAAGTGAAGATAAACAATCTTTGGACAACACCCACCAGTGGGACTCGAACCCAGAAAGCACAACTACCTTCCAGTAGCTGGCATAACTAGTATGCTTTAACCCACTACGCCATCAGACCTTACAAAAGAAGTAGATAGTTCGAGATATATATATCTCAAACATCTCTACCTCCCGAAGGCACCAGATGAGTGAGGGGTCAGTCTGCAATTTTCGTCAAGCCACTGTCAATGTGAGAGAACTCGTGTCCAGCTTATAAGCCTATACTTGCATAAACCACAAGTGAAGATAAACAATCTTTGGACAACACCCACCAGTGGGACTCGAACCCAGAAAGCACAACTACCTTCCAGTAGCTGGCATAACTAGTATGCTTTAACCCACTACGCCATCAGACCTTACAAAAGAAGTAGATAGTTCGAGATATATATATCTCAAACATCTCTACCTCCCGAAGGCACCAGATGAGTGAGGGGTCAGTCTGCAATTTTCGTCAAGCCACTGTCAATGTGAGAGAACTCGTGTCCAGCTTATAAGCCTATACTTGCATAAACCACAAGTGAAGATAAACAATCTTTGGACAACACCCACCAGTGGGACTCGAACCCAGAAAGCACAACTACCTTCCAGTAGCTGGCATAACTAGTATGCTTTAACCCACTACGCCATCAGACCTTACAAAAGAAGTAGATAGTTCGAGATATATATATCTCAAACATCTCTACCTCCCGAAGGCACCAGATGAGTGAGGGGTCAGTCTGCAATTTTCGTCAAGCCACTGTCAATGTGAGAGAACTCGTGTCCAGCTTATAAGCCTATACTTGCATAAACCACAAGTGAAGATAAACAATCTTTGGACAACACCCACCAGTGGGACTCGAACCCAGAAAGCACAACTACCTTCCAGTAGCTGGCATAACTAGTATGCTTTAACCCACTACGCCATCAGACCTTACAAAAGAAGTAGATAGTTCGAGATATATATATCTCAAACATCTCTACCTCCCGAAGGCACCAGATGAGTGAGGGGTCAGTCTGCAATTTTCGTCAAGCCACTGTCAATGTGAGAGAACTCGTGTCCAGCTTATAAGCCTATACTTGCATAAACCACAAGTGAAGATAAACAATCTTTGGACAACACCCACCAGTGGGACTCGAACCCAGAAAGCACAACTACCTTCCAGTAGCTGGCATAACTAGTATGCTTTAACCCACTACGCCATCAGACCTTACAAAAGAAGTAGATAGTTCGAGATATATATATCTCAAACATCTCTACCTCCCGAAGGCACCAGATGAGTGAGGGGTCAGTCTGCAATTTTCGTCAAGCCACTGTCAATGTGAGAGAACTCGTGTCCAGCTTATAAGCCTATACTTGCATAAACCACAAGTGAAGATAAACAATCTTTGGACAACACCCACCAGTGGGACTCGAACCCAGAAAGCACAACTACCTTCCAGTAGCTGGCATAACTAGTATGCTTTAACCCACTACGCCATCAGACCTTACAAAAGAAGTAGATAGTTCGAGATATATATATCTCAAACATCTCTACCTCCCGAAGGCACCAGATGAGTGAGGGGTCAGTCTGCAATTTTCGTCAAGCCACTGTCAATGTGAGAGAACTCGTGTCCAGCTTATAAGCCTATACTTGCATAAACCACAAGTGAAGATAAACAATCTTTGGACAACACCCACCAGTGGGACTCGAACCCAGAAAGCACAACTACCTTCCAGTAGCTGGCATAACTAGTATGCTTTAACCCACTACGCCATCAGACCTTACAAAAGAAGTAGATAGTTCGAGATATATATATCTCAAACATCTCTACCTCCCGAAGGCACCAGATGAGTGAGGGGTCAGTCTGCAATTTTCGTCAAGCCACTGTCAATGTGAGAGAACTCGTGTCCAGCTTAAAAGCCTATACTTGCATAAACCACAAGTGAAGATAAACAATCTTTGGACAACACCCACCAGTGGGACTCGAACCCAGAAAGCACAACTACCTTCCAGTAGCTGGCATAACTAGTATGCTTTAACCCACTACGCCATCAGACCTTACAAAAGAAGTAGATAGTTCGAGATATATGGTGGTGGGTGTTGTCCAAAGATTGTTTATCTTCACTTGTGGTTTATGCAAGTATAGGCTTATAAGCTGGACACGAGTTCTCTCACATTGACAGTGGCTTGACGAAAATTGCAGACTGACCCCTCACTCATCTGGTGCCTTCGGGAGGTAGAGATGTTTGAGATATATATATCTCGAACTATCTACTTCTTTTGTAAGGTCTGATGGCGTAGTGGGTTAAAGCATACTAGTTATGCCAGCTACTGGAAGGTAGTTGTGCTTTCTGGGTTCGAGTCCCACTGGTGGGTGTTGTCCAAAGATTGTTTATCTTCACTTGTGGTTTATGCAAGTATAGGCTTATAAGCTGGACACGAGTTCTCTCACATTGACAGTGGCTTGACGAAAATTGCAGACTGACCCCTCACTCATCTGGTGCCTTCGGGAGGTAGAGATGTTTGAGATATATATATCTCGAACTATCTACTTCTTTTGTAAGGTCTGATGGCGTAGTGGGTTAAAGCATACTAGTTATGCCAGCTACTGGAAGGTAGTTGTGCTTTCTGGGTTCGAGTCCCACTGGTGGGTGTTGTCCAAAGATTGTTTATCTTCACTTGTGGTTTATGCAAGTATAGG
>NC_091219.1:1008477-1010807 GCF_040958095.1 Procambarus clarkii | reverse complement strand
TTTTACCTGTAATAAGGTTTGATACAGATGATTATGATTATGGTTTTGGCCTCCACCACCCTCTCACCTAACTTGTTCCAACCATGTCTACCACGGTTTTGTCTTCCGAATGCACCATTTCTGTAAATTTGCTAATAATCTTTTAAAAATAGTAAATGCCATTATTTTTGCAAAATTCCTGAATATTGTCAAAATGACGGAAACCCATATGTCAAAAACACATGGAGATATACCAATCCTGGAAGACATTCTTCCATCCCCACTTGAAACTGTTGAGCAGGTGGAAAGTCTGTCACATGAGCTAAAAGTTAACAGTGAATATAAAAAGAGTATGGTAAGTGTTGCTTAATTCTTTTAGCCTGAGTATGGTAAGTGTTGCTGAATTTTTTTAGCCTTGTACATATGTCTTTTGATTAGTTTTTTTGCAGATGAAGGAAGGTGGGGTGGCACATAATTGATTGTTCAGTGTTATGTTTAAGGTACAAATAAAACAAAAGCAAAAGTTACTCAAATTCGTTGATTTTTGTAATAGTTAAGAAGGAAAATATTTTAATGCTATTTATTTAATACAGTTGGAAATTAGAAAATCTAATGTTGAGATTGAAAGATATATATTATTCTCTATTACCTTACAGCTTATGCATTATTTTAACAGGTCCAGACGCTGTCTCAAATGGGCGGTGCAAGCTGTGGAGACACAGTGAGACGAATGATGAGGAGGATAGGGACCTATGGGGTCTGGTCTCAGTATTCACTCGTTGGGCGCAAGAGGAAACGTGTCTTCAAAACCTTGGATATTTGTAATGTAATAATAAGTACGTAAATTTGACATTTTTTTGGATTATATATATGTCTGCATGTATTATGTATTATACTTGCATGCTTGTTAATGACTTGTATTCTAGTCTTGTGGGTATCTCCTTTCTCCTACGGGCCAAATGCTTTGTTCTTACCTAGCATTTTGCTTTGTTTGGGTATGAATGTTTGTGTACCTTCATTGTATATTTTGCAAAATTTGCCATATATCTCATTACTCCTCTGCCTAGCAACAAGTCTGTCTAATTATACTCAATAACTATTTTTCAAAGTTCCCCATAGTGTCCTTTATTGAAATAGAGTTCATGAACCGTTTCAATATCCTTATTTTCTTCTAGATTATATCTTAAAGTATATTTAAATGTTATTGTGACATTGCATTGCAATTGAGCTGCGTTGTTAACCATTCTGTTCATTTCATGAGTATATTTTATTTTCTATTTTTTCATATCATTTTTTTTATCTGTTTTTATTTTTCAGTGATGGGAATATCAGATCATTTGATGTTCCCATCAGAAAATTGGGAAAGTCAGATCTTTTGATGTTCCCAATTTTCAGATGGAAGCATCAGACCATCATGGAATGCATGGGATGAGGTAGTTTAGAATGGTGGGGAGGACGACAGGGGGGATGGTGGGGAAGACGAGGGAACAGAGGAGAGGGTAATGGTGGGGAGGACGAGGGGACAGGGGAATGGAGAATGCTGGGGAGGACAAAGGGGACGAGGGGACGGAGGAAGACTGGAGAACAGGGGAACACCTAAATAAAAGCCAACAATGTTATTACTCTGTGGCTTCTTGTCTCCTGACAAAAAGAATTATAATTATATATATTAATTAATTCTTATAACTTTCCAGAAGCCTGTATCAACACCCACACTAATGCAACTGAAAGAGATGTTGAGACAAGTATTGCTGATATGTTGAAGAACGCCCCAAACAAACACGGTGGAAACAGATACAAGGTGAAGTTTGCCAATTTGCTGTAGTCTAATTCAATCTCTTTTTAGTAATCTTTGTGAACATTTATGCTATGAATAAGATAAAATAATGTAATTGATTTTGACTAAATATGTAGATATATTTAATTTTCTGAGCACTAATAATGAAAGAAAACCAAAATAAGAGGTGGCTACTATCTCTAATAATGGGCTGGAATAATACAGGATATAATAATATATATATATATATATAAATATATATACATATATTTACATATATATATTTATTTATATAAATATATATATGATATATATATTCTATTCTATTAGTCTATTCTATTCTATAGTTTTATATAGATTCTTGTTTTAGTTTTTTTCTATAATATGGAAAGGGTTTTTAATTAATAAATTAAATATTATGTAATAAAATAATGTATTATTGAAAACAATTAGTAACAAACAATATTTCATTACAGGGTGGTGAAGCAAGAATACATGTGCATCACATAGCAGAGTCGGATATGACGAATAATGAAAACAGCGGAGAGCCTGGTGCATGGCATACCGCTGAATC
>NC_091219.1:993477-1005977 GCF_040958095.1 Procambarus clarkii | reverse complement strand
GGTATGTACAAGACGCCTTAATCCACTTGATCATCACGACCGGACATAATGAGGTGATAGTCGAGGCTATTTGAACCACCCCACTGCCGGCACTCGGATAGTAATCTTGGGCAGAGCATTTTACCAAATCACCTCATTCTTTGGGGTACACATGAGAAACATAAATGCGAACAAGCCTGAATGGTCCCCAGGACAATATGCAACTGAAAACTCACACCCCTGAAGTGACTCGAACCCATACTCCCAGGAGCAACGCAACTGGTATGTACAAGACGCCTTAATCCACTTGACCATCACGACCGGACATAATGAGGTGATAGCCGAGGCTATTTGAACCACCCCACCGCCGGCACTCGGATAGTAATCTTGGGCATAGCATTTTACCAAATCACCTCATTCTTTGGGGCACACGTGAGGAACATAAATGCGAACAAGCCTGAATGGTCCCCAGGACAATATGCAACTGAAAACTCACACCCCAGAAGTGACTCGAACCCATACTCCCAGGAGCAACGCAACTGGTATGTACAAGACGCCTTAATCCACTTGACCATCACGACCGGACATAATGACGTGATAGCCGAGGCTATTTGAACCACCCCACCGCCAGCACTCGGATAGTAATCTTGGGCATAGCATTTTACCAAATCACCTCATTCTTTGGGGCACACGTGAGGAACATCAATGTGAACAAGCCTGAATGGTCCCCAGGACAATATGCAACAGAAAACTCACACCCCAGAAGTGACTCGAACCCATACTCCCAGGAGCAACGCAACTGGTATGTACAAGACGCCTTAATCCACTTGACCATCACGACCGGACATAATGAGGTGATAGCCGAGGCTATTTGAACCACCCCACCGCCGGCACTCGGATAGTAATCTTGGGCATAGCATTTTACCAAATCACCTCATTCTTTGGGGCACACGTGAGGAACATAAATGCGAACAAGCCTGAATGTTCCCCAGGACAATATGCAACTGAAAACTCACTCCCCAGAAGTGACTCGAACCCATACTCCCAGGAGCAACGCAACTGGTATGTACAAGACGCCTTAATCCACTTGACCATCACGACCGGACATAATGAGGTGATTGCCGAGGCTATTTGAACCACCCCACCGCGAGCACTCGGATAGTAATCTTGGGCATAGCATTTTACCAAATCACCTCATTCTTTTGGGCACACGTGAGGAACATCAATGCGAACAAGCCTGAATGGTCCCCAGGACAATATGCAACTGAAAACTCACACCCCAGAAGTGACTCGAACCCATACTCCCAGGAGCAACGCAACTGGTATGTACAAGACGCCTTAATACACTTGACCATCACGACCGGACATAATGAGGTGATAGCCAAGGCTATTTGAACCACCCCACCGCCAGCACTCGGATAGTAATCTTGGGCATAGCATTTTACCAAATCACCTCATTCTTTGGGGTACACGTGAGGAACATAAATGCGAACAAGCCTGAATGGTCCCCAGGACAATATGCAACTGAAAACTCACACCTCAGAAGTGACTCGAACCCATACTCCCAGGAGCAACGCAACTGGTATGTACAAGACGCCTTAATCCACTTGACCATCACGACCGGACATAATGAGGTGATAGCCGAGGCTATTTGAACCACCCCACCGCCGGCACTCGGATAGTAATCTTGGGCATAGCATTTTACCAAATCACCTCATTCTTTGGGGCACACGTGAGGAACATCAATGCGAACAAGCCTGAATGGTCCCCAGGACAATATGCAACTGAAAACTCACCCCCCAAAAGTGACTCGAACCCATACTCCCAGGAGCAACGCAACTGGTATGTACAAGACGCCTTAATCCACTTGACCATCACGACCGGACATAATGAGGTGATAGCCGAGGCTATTTGAACCACCCCACCGCCGGCACTCAGATAGTAATCTTGGGCATAGCATTTTAACAAATCACCTCATTCTTTGGGGCACACGTGAGGAACATAAATGCGAACAAGCCTGAATGGTCCCCAGGACAATATGCAACTGAAAACTCACACCCCAGAAGTGACTCGAACCCATACTCCCAGGAGCAACGCAACTGGTATGTACAAGACGCCTTAATCCACTTGACCATCACGACCGGACATAATGAGGTGATAGCCGACGCTATTTGAACCACCCCACCGCCGGCACTCAGATAGTAATCTTGGGCATAGCATTTTACCAAATCACCTCATTCTTTGGGGCACAGGTGAGGAACATAAATGCGAACAAGCCTGAATGGTCCCCAGGACAATATGCAACTGAAAACTCACGCCCCAGAAGTGACTCGAACCCATACTCCAAGGAGCAACGCAACTGGTATGTACAAGACGCCTTAATCCACTTGACCATCACGACCGGACATAATGAGGTGATAGCCGAGGCTATTTGAACAACCCCACCGCTGGCACTCGGATAGTAATCTTGGGCATAGCATTTTACCAAATCACCTCATTCTTTGGGGCACACGTGAGGAACATCAATGCGAACAAGCCTGAATGGTCCCCAGGACAATATGCAACTGAAAACTCACACCCCAGAAGTGACTCGAACCCATACTCCCAGGAGCAACGCAACTGGTATGTACAAGACGCCTTAATCCACTTGACCATCACGACCGGACATAATGAGGTGATAGCCGACGCTATTTGAACCACCCCACCGCCGGCACTCAGATAGTAATCTTGGGCATAGCATTTTACCAAATCACCTCATTCTTTGGGGCACACGTGAGGAACATAAATGCGAACAAGCCTGAATGGTCCCCAGGACAATATGCAACTGAAAACTCACGCCCCAGAAGTGACTCGAACCCATACTCCAAGGAGCAACGCAACTGGTATGTACAAGACGCCTTAATCCACTTGACCATCACGACCGGACATAATGAGGTGATAGCCGAGGCTATTTGAACAACCCCACCGCTGGCACTCGGATAGTAATCTTGGGCATAGCATTTTACCAAATCACCTCATTCTTTGGGGCACACGTGAGGAACATCAATGCGAACAAGCCTGAATGGTCCCCAGGACAATATGCAACTGAAAACTCACACCCCAGAAGTAACTCGAACCCATACTCCCAGGAGCAACGCAACTGGTATGTACAAGACGCCTTAATCCACTTGACCATCACGACCGGACATAATGAGGTGATAGCCGAGGCTATTTGAACCACCCCACCGCCGGCACTTGGATAGTAATCTTGGGCATAGCATTTTACCAAATCACCTCATTCTTTGGGGCACACGTGAGGAACATAAATGCGAACAAGCCTGAATGGTCCCCATGACAATATGCAACTGAAAACTCACACCCCTGAAGTGACTCGAACCCATACTCCCAGGAGCAACGCAACTGGTATGTACAAGACGCCTTAATCCACTTGACCATCACGACCGGACATAATGAGGTGATAGCCGAGGCTATTTGAACCACCCCACCGCCGGCACTCGGATAGTAATCTTGGGCATAGCATTTTACCAAATCACCTCATTCTTTGGGGCACACGTGAGGAACATAAATGCGAACAAGCCTTAATGGTCCCCAGGACAATATGCAACTGAAAACTCACACCCCAGAAGTGACTCGAACCCATACTCCCAGGAGCAACGCAACTGGTATGTACAAGACGCCTTAATCCACTTGACCATCACGACCGGACATAATGAGGTGATAGCCGAGGCTATTTGAACCACCCCACCGCCGGCACGCGGATAGTAATCTTGGGCATAGCATTTTACCAAATCACCTCATTCTTTGGGGCACACGTGAGGAACATAAATGCGAACAAGCCTGAATGTTCCCCAGGACAATATGCAACTGAAAACTCACTCCCCAGAAGTGACTCGAACCCATACTCCCAGGAGCAACGCAACTGGTATGTACAAGACGCCTTAATCCACTTGACCATCACGACCGGACATAATGAGGTGATAGCCGAGGCTATTTGAACCACCCCACCGCCGGCACTCGGATAGTAATCTTGGGCATAGCATTTTACCAAATCACCTCATTCTTTGGGGCACACGTGAGGAACATAAATGCGAACAAGCCTGAATGGTCCCCAGTACAATATGCAACTGAAAACTCACACCCCAGAAGTGACTCGAACCCATACTCCCAGGAGCAACGCAACTGGTATGTACAAGACGCCTTAATCCACTTGATCATCACGACCGGACATAATGAGGTGATAGTCGAGGCTATTTGAACCACCCCACCGCCGGCACTCGGATAGTAATCTTGGGCAGAGCATTTTACCAAATCACCTCATTCTTTACGGCACACATGAGAAACACAAATGCGAACAAGCCTGAATGGTCCCCAGGACAATATGCAACTGAAAACTCACACCCCAGAAGTGACTCGAACCCATACGCCCAGGAGCAACGCAACTGGTATGTACAAGACGCCTTAATCCACTTGACCATCACGACCGGACATAATGAGGTGATAGCCGAGGCTATTTGAACCACCCCACCGCCGGCACTCGGATAGTAATCTTGGGCATAGCATTTTACCAAATCACCTCATTCTTTGGGGCACACGTGAGGAACATAAATGCGAACAAGCCTGAATGGTCCCCAGGACAATATGCAACTGAAAACTCACACCCCAGAAGTGACTCGAACCCATACGCCCAGGAGCAACGCAACTGGTATGTACAAGACGCCTTAATGCACTTGATCTTCACGACCGGACATAATGAGGTGATAGCCGAGGCTATTTGAACCACCCCACCGCCGGCACTCAGATAGTAAACTTAGGCATAGCATTTTACCAAATCACCTCATTCTTTGGGGCACACGTGAGGAACATAAATGCGAACAAGCCTGAATGGTCCCCAGGACAATATGCAACTGAAAACTCACACCCCAGAAGTGACTCGAACCCATACTCCCAGGAGCAACGCAACTGGTATGTACAAGACGCCTTAATCCACTTGACCATCACGACCGGACATAATGAGGTGATAGCCAAGGCTATTTGAACCACCCCACCGCCGGCACTCGGATAGTAATCTTGGGCATCGCATTTTACCAAATCACCTCATTCTTTGGGGCACACGTGAGGAACATAAATGCGAACAAGCCTGAATGGTCCCCAGTACAATATGCAACTGAAAACTCACACCCCAGAAGTGACTCGAACCCATACTCCCAGGAGCAACGCAACTGGTATGTACAAGACGCCTTAATCCACTTGATCATCACGACCGGACATAATGAGGTGATAGTCGAGGCTATTTGAACCACCCCACCGCCGGCACTCGGATAGTAATCTTGGGCAGAGCATTTTACCAAATCACCTCATTCTTTGGGCACACATGAGAAACATAAATGCGAACAAGCCTGAATGGTCCCCAGGACAATATGCAACTGAAAACTCACACCCCAGAAGTGACTCGAACCCATACGCCCAGGAGCAACGCAACTGGTATGTACAAGACGCCTTAATGCACTTGATCTTCACGACCGGACATAATGAGGTGATAGCCGAGGCTATTTGAACCACCCCACCGCCGGCACTCAGATAGTAAACTTAGGCATAGCATTTTACCAAATCTCCTCATTCTTTGGGGCACACGTGAGGAACATAAATGCGAACAAGCCTGAATGGTCCCCAGGACAATATGCAACTGAAAACTCACACCCCAGAAGTGACTCGAACCCATACTCCCAGGAGCAACGCAACTGGTATGTACAAGACGCCTTAATCCACTTGACCATCACGACCGGACATAATGAGATGATAGCCGAGGCTATTTGAACCACCCCACCGCCGGCACTCGGATAGTAATCTTGGGCATAGCATTTTACCAAATCACCTCATTCTTTGGGGCACACGTGAGGAACATAAATGCGAACAAGCCTGAATGGTCCCCAGTACAATATGCAACTGAAAACTCACACCCCAGAAGTGACTCGAACCCATACTCCCAGGAGCAACGCAACTGGTATGTACAAGACGCCTTAATCCACTTGATCTGTCGGAAAATCCGACACCATTTAATAATCATACAGATAATAACTGTATTACCAACAAGTTACCCATAGAAAACGTAACTTGTAGTGGAATTTCCGTCTATAGAAAACGGGATATCATCACCACATACTATTATAATTCACCAGCTATTCTGCTGGGAATTATTCTTAAATACATAAGTCTTTGGACTTTACCATCATAAAACATCTTATATAAATTAACTTAATTATCAATATTAAAGTAGAGTAAATGTGACCCTTCTATCACTTTCTGAAATGTGGACAATGTAAGCCAGGCGTCAGAGTGAGGAGGAGGGCAGCCATTGTTGTTTATTGAGACTAGAGGCTCACACGGGAGCAAATTCGGCTCCTGTTAAATTTACTTGGACGTAGTGTTATGGAACCCAAAGGTGTACCATTGTCAACACGCTGTCTACAAATACAAGTTAAGTGTCTATCCGAAACCCGTTTATCATTCATTTATGGCCATTAATGTCAGGATATAGGGTGACCCGGTTAGATCACATGGAAGCCTCAAACTAAAGGTAATTAAGCCAGGTCTTCATGTTCCATGTACTGTTTTCTCTGATATAGCTTGTCATATATAGGATTCTGGCTTCACAGCTAGCGCACTTTTGACAGGTCAAGTCGAGGATGCAAGATTATGTGCACCAGTTACTGGGTGATAGAAGCTACCTCAAAGAGGATAATTTGGTGTCTACACTCTAGTTATACCTGGTGGACTAACCTGCTGTACTATAAGATAAGGAACCTCTTCAATGTATGTAGTTACTGTAGTTTGATTGGCTGCATATATTTAATTAATAAACCCCCCTAATGTGTAGAGGATCGATTTGTGAGATTATGAGATTATTGCAGAAATACAGTCCACTTATCATTATACAAATTGCTATCGAAGTATATAAATTAACGTAAATATAAATTCTATATAAATTCATATAAATTAAATAAATATAAATCTCACAGGTCGGTTCCCACATTATTTGGTCATCTTCGAACCGGATGACGGATTATTTGATCCTATGAACCCACATTTGGTCATCTTAGTACCGGATGAACCAGTTAACCAGTGGATTCATTGAATATACTAGTGCAGTGTGATTTAAACAAAGGCCAGCAGTCAAGACGGCAGCCTAGCCTCGAGGGAGCTCAGGAGCCTCCCTCAGCCCAGTTCAGCTTCGTCAGCGGTTTCATGCACACCCACAGATATTTGGTGGCGTGTTATTTCGTGAAATGACAGCGCTAATATAGAAGCCAGCCAATTAGTGACTGTCGCAAGATTGTTCACGGATTTCGTGGTGTTACATTTCGCGAGAGATTATCTACGAATTTTGTGGACTTTATTTCGCGAGGTCACTAATAATATTTAATACTTCTAGATAATATTAGAAGTTTCATAGAGGCTAATTAAGAGGCTATTATCAATAATTGTGTATATTATTTCTCCAAGATAGAGAATTATTTAATATATATTGCACTAGTGATCACAGTATATTTACTAATTGCCAACCCACAACAGGGTAGGATACTGACTAGTTGAACTATTATCGTTCATCCTAGTCCCATTATTACCATAGTCAGTTGTACTATATTGAATAACCTAACACCATTAATGAATGGTCCAGACCCTATTTTGGGTGTAATTTTATCAACTCGAATTGAGTTGTATATATAATAATTTACTTATGATCATTACACCTTTGAGTGATTAATTAGTGTCTCTACCATCCTAGGGTGATATAGAAGAGCTAACCTAAAGGTACTTCCAGTGACACTGGTTTATCACTCAAATCATTAGTGTGTATGATTGTATATATATAATGTGTATTAATTTTAAGTGCTAACCTCTAGTAGAGGTAGGATTATTGCCTAGTGAGTGCAGAATTTACCCTAGGCTACCAGCAGTGCTTGTTCAGTATTATGAGCAGCCCAAGTACTAGTCCCACAAGGCTTCACCAACGAGCCAGTATGGATAATGCAGGGAGAATGAAAAGAACCCTTGCAGGTCTTAAAGGCCACTTAACAAGACAGATCAAGAAATGTGAAGATTTGTCACAACAATCTCAAGTTGATTATGCTGACCTGGAAAGCTATTATCAAGCAGCTGCAGGTAAATTTGAGCAAATCAAATGCCAAATGGCTGTCCTTGTGGGGACAGACTACTACCATCAATTCATTGGTAGCCCTACTAAATATCAGGGCATAACCATGTTAAACTCTGCAGGAGGTAAATTACTCTCAGGCCCAGTATCAAGCCTGAGGAGACCTATGCCTGCAGATAAACAATACCAATAGAAACTAAATTTGTCAGCTGATTATATTTCTCCAGTAGCATTATACTAAGGAGATTACAGCTGACTATACCAACAGAGGTTGATGTTAGTATCATCATTTAAAGCTGGAGATGAGTTCATGAGGCCTCAGTGGCAAATCAGTGAACAGTAGCCTAAAACAGCTACAAGTCACTGCGACCAATGTCACTGAACCCACTGCAGTCTCAGAACCATACTTTACTTTAATGATGAGCTATTCAATCTTCTGAATCAATTAACTAAATTAAACCCCAATAAATCTGATGACTGATTTGATACATTTATTATTTAATCAAGATGTATTCCATGGGCCTCAGTGTTTATATATCAGTGACCAGTTACCTGAAGAAACTTCAAGTTATATCTAATGTCACTGATCTCACTGCAGTCCCTGAATCATACTTGACTGTAGTACTTGATCACATTCAGTCTTCTGGGTTAAATAATATGTAATTAGGCTTGAATATTAGCCTTTCAAGAGTTGACAGGGAAATGAAATCGCATTAGACTTCTAACCCCTGCAACTCTAGTACGGGACATCCGTCCTGTACGAACAGACACACAAATGTGTGATTACTAACTACTAACATCAAATTAATGTAATAATTCGAAGGAGGAGTATCGGTGTTCGTCTGTTCTAAACAGGACTTCGACCCGTGAGCAGCCCCCTGGGGAATTATGTCGGAAAATCCGACACCATTTAATAATCATACAGATAATAACTGTATTACCAACAAGTTACCCATAGAAAACGTAACTTGTAGTGGAATTTCCGTCTATAGAAAACGGGATATCATCACCACATACTATTATAATTCACCAGCTATTCTGCTGGGAATTATTCTTAAATACATAAGTCTTTGGACTTTACCATCATAAAACATCTTATATAAATTAACTTAATTATCAATATTAAAGTAGAGTAAATGTGACCCTTCTATCACTTTCTGAAATGTGGACAATGTAAGCCAGGCGTCAGAGTGAGGAGGAGGGCAGCCATTGTTGTTTATTGAGACTAGAGGCTCACACGGGAGCAAATTCGGCTCCTGTTAAATTTACTTGGACGTAGTGTTATGGAACCCAAAGGTGTACCATTGTCAACACGCTGTCTACAAATACAAGTTAAGTGTCTATCCGAAACCCGTTTATCATTCATTTATGGCCATTAATGTCAGGATATAGGGTGACCCGGTTAGATCACATGGAAGCCTCAAACTAAAGGTAATTAAGCCAGGTCTTCATGTTCCATGTACTGTTTTCTCTGATATAGCTTGTCATATATAGGATTCTGGCTTCACAGCTAGCGCACTTTTGACAGGTCAAGTCGAGGATGCAAGATTATGTGCACCAGTTACTGGGTGATAGAAGCTACCTCAAAGAGGATAATTTGGTGTCTACACTCTAGTTATACCTGGTGGACTAACCTGCTGTACTATAAGATAAGGAACCTCTTCAATGTATGTAGTTACTGTAGTTTGATTGGCTGCATATATTTAATTAATAAACCCCCCTAATGTGTAGAGGATCGATTTGTGAGATTATAAGATTATTGCAGAAATACAGTCCACTTATCATTATACAAATTGCTATCGAAGTATATAAATTAACGTAAATATAAATTCATATAAATTAAATAAATATAAATCTCACAGGTCGGTTCCCACATGATCATCACGACCGGACATAATGAGGTGATAGTCGAGGCTATTTGAACCACCCCACTGCCGGCACTCGGATAGTAATCTTGGGCAGAGAATTTTACCAAATCACCTCATTCTTTGGGGCACACATGAGAAACATAAATGCGAACAAGCCTGAATGGTCCCCAGGACAATATGCAACTGAAAACTCACACCCCAGAAGTGACTCGAACCCATACTCCCAGGAGCAACGCAACTGGTATGTACAAGACGCCTTAATCCACTTGACCATCACGACCGGACATAATGAGGTGATAGTCGAGGCTATTTGAACCACCCCACCGCCGGCACTCGGATAGTAATCTTGGGCAGAGCATTTTACCAAATCACCTCATTCTTTGGGGCACACATGAGAAACATAAATGCGAACAAGCCTGAATGGTCCCCAGGACAATATGCAACTGAAAACTCACACCCCAGAAGTGACTCGAACCCATACTCCCAGGAGCAACGCAACTGGTATGTACAAGACGCCTTAATCCACTTGACCATCACGACCGGACATAATGAGGTGATAGCCGAGGCTATTTGAACCACCCCACCGCCGGCACTCGGATAGTAATCTTGGGCATAGCATTTAACCAAATCACCTCATTCTTTGGGGCACACGTGAGGAACACAAATGCGAACAAGCCTTATTCTTCAGACCTATTATCCTTATTTCCATATACATGTATTACTTGTGATTGTATGTGTGTTCATGTAATTTGCATCAGTAAATTCATACATTTTATCACTGTGTTTAAGTGTGCCTCCATTTATAATATTTCTCTATGAGCATACACGAAGGTTATCATAGTACCACCTAGGGAACACTACGTTCTCTATAGAAGTTCTTATTGCCTGGAGAGTGGTAAAGACAGCACAGACTTACATAAAAGTGTACCCTTAGCCATCCGATCAGTATCAGTGCCTGAATGGTGGCAACTATTAACGTAGTGGCTATAGAGAGGTAAAGCCACACAGACCTTCCTGGGAGAGAACCCTGGGCCAACAGTCTAGTAGCAGATCTATGGGAGTAGCAATCTTCTGGTTACAAACAATATATAATACACCCACTGAACTGCATTGCTGTGGTGCAGATATAATAACCCAGCTGGCGACCTTGTTAAGAAGAAGATAGAGAAGACAGGCAGGAAAGGAGTTCCTGCAACTCTTTTGTCTGGCAGGCAAGACTCAGGGAGGTTATAGTTATAAGGTAAGCCTGAGTCTTCCTTCACTCCTCCACGGGTCTAGGCCGGAACTGTTAACATCAGTTTCCCCGTGTTTGACTGAAGGGCTTCCAGGGTGAATCAGTGGCACCCCCCTTTTAGTGGTGGAAGCAAAGACCTGCAGAGGTGGGCATTGTTGGTCCTCTCCTGTGTGACCAAGGAGACTCCGGTGAATCCCGGGAGTCGGAGGGGCTGAGTATTCGGCCTTTTGAGCCCCTAGCAGCTGAGTGCTAGTAGAGCCCCGACCCACCACCTCCACGTGACAGCAGGTAGAATTTCCTTCACAACGTCGTCGGATGCTGATAAGGAGGACAGGAAGGCTGGAACAGTGATTTGCATTGCTGTTCGAACTCCGAGGCCCCCCAAGTCCTACGGGAAGAGAGGCTTGTTTCCACTGTAGGTCATCGAGAGAGAGAGGTTAAGGGCTTTTTCTAGCATTGATTTCAGTAACCGGTCATACTCACTTAGTTTTTGGCTACTGTAAGATGGTGAACACCTCAGAAAGTAGGTTAACCTGGGGAGGGACAGACATCTGGTGATGAGGTAGAGTGCGTCATGAGCATCAATATCCTCAATCCTCCCATCCATCCTCTTAAGGTCGGCGATTTTCTTATCAAGGACCTCATCGATGGCTTTCAACCCCAGGGGAGCTCCTAGGAGTGTGCTGTCTTCAGGTTTAGTTTTATGGATATTTGGCAGAAGACCCTCTATTCTCTCTACGATGCCCTGGTTGGAACATATTATTTCACATTTAGAAGGGTTCAGGGTGAGGCCTAAAACTGCACCTTGCTCCTGGATTTTTCTGATGTCCCTCAGGAGGGAGTCTTGGGAACCAGCTAGGGTACCATCATCCAAGAACCAGATGTTAAGCTCGCTGGACAGGACCTCTGTGACTTGTTTGATGACTAAGCAGAAAAGGAGAGGAGCAAGGGGGTCACCCTGTTGGACGCCTTCTCGCGAGTCAATTTCATGTTCGCCAAAAAGTAGCTTAAGCATTCAGTATGCTACAGTATCATGCTTCAGTATCATGCTACAGTATGAATGCAGTAACATTCATACTGTAGCATGAATGTACAAAAGGGTAGAGGGAAGGGAAATGACTATGAACCGCACGGAGTACAGCATCCCTCCGCACCAAATTGAAGGCATTTTTGAAATCTAGCTTGATAAGGGCCTTTTCGTCTGTGATGTTGGCGATGAAGGCTCGAGCTGCATGGGCTGCCGCTTCACACCCTTGTGGAATGCCAA
>NC_091219.1:948477-988477 GCF_040958095.1 Procambarus clarkii | reverse complement strand
ACGTTTCTATTAATAATATCTTTCAGGACCCTTTCCTCCGTTTTATGAGCTGTGGAAAAGAAGTTCCTGTAAAATAGTCTAATAGGGCGTATAGGTGTTGTGTTAGTTGTCTCTTCAGAGGTTGCATGGCTTTTCACTTTCCTTCTTATGATGTCTTCGACAAAACCATTGGAGAAGCCGTTATTGACTAGGACCTGCCTTACCCTTACGGAGGAAAGGGTCCTGAAAGATATTGTTAATAGAAACGTTATCCCTAGAGACAAAAATCAGAGGATACAACTGACGATTTACTATAAAACCAGAAAAACGGCCAGCCTACTCATGAGAAACTCTCCAGACACAAAACAGAACGCTTTAAAAGAGACTAACGTCGTCTATGCCTTCAAATGCCCTCTTGGGGACTGTAAGCTCCAAAAAACCCAGTATGTAGGCAAGACAACAACATCTCTTTCTAGGCGTTTAACGATGCATAAGCAACAGGGCTCCATTAAGGAACATATAATCTCTTCCCACAACCAAACCATCGCCAGAGAAATCCTAGTAAACAACACAGAAATCATCGATAGATACAGCGATAGCAGGCGGCTTGACGTTTGCGAGGCACTACACATCAAGAAGTCAACACCAGCAATCAACAGCTAATTAATGCACAACTATATTCTACCCACCTCAAGACTCCGCTCCAATATAGAAGCATCAAGAAATATGGACCAATAGGCTTTCTACAAACACTTCTATTCAATACCCATTGTTTCGTGTTCTGTCTTGTGTTGATGAAATTAATACCCTATTAATGCCACCTCTTGTTCTGTCTTGTGTTGATGAAATTAATACCCTATTAATGCCACCTCACCCCATCCACCTCACTAAAATGTAGATATAAAATCGGAGATGCGTAAGTTTTATTCAGTTGTGTATTTGCAAACTAAAGTCTTTGAAAATGTAATAAGTTTTACGAAACGCGCTCGTGTCGCGTCAGACTAGAAATAAAAATGAATTTTGGAGAATTGATTTTTGATTTACCTCCAACAGTGAAAAGAAATGTATGAAAGATTGAGAAAATTCGTGTTAGAATTATTAATCTTACTTTTTCGGTCATATTTAATAATATATGTCTACAGGAAAGACTGCTACCAAAATATACTAATATATATATATATATATATATATATATATATATATATATATATATATATATATATATATATATATATATATATATGTCGTACCTAGTAGCCAGAACGCACTTCTCAGCCTACTATGCAAGGCCCGATTTGCCTAATAAGCCAAGTTTTCATGAATTAATTGTTTTTCGACTACCTAACCTACCTAACCTAACCTATCTTTTTCGGCTACCTAACCTAACCTAACCCATAAAGATAGGTTAGGTTAGGTTAGGTAGGGTTGGTTAGGTTCGGTCATATATCTACGTTAATTTTAACTCCAATAAAAATAAATTGACCTCATACATAATGAAATGGGTAGCTTTATCATTTCATAAGAAAAAAAATTGAGAAAATATATTAATTCAGGAAAACTTGGCTTATTAGGCAAATCGGGCCCTGAATTGTAGGCTGAGAAGTGCGTTCTGGCTACTAGGTACGACATTATATATATATATATATATATATATATATATATATATATATATATATATATATATATATTTTTTTTATTATGATATATACAAGAGTTGTTACATTCTTGTACAGCCACTAGTACGCGTAGCGTTTCGGGCAGGTCCCTGGAATACGATCCCCTGCCGCTAAGAATCGTTTTTTCATGCAAGTACACATTTTACTGTTGCGTTAAACAGAGGCTACAGTTAAGGAATTGCGCCCAGTAAATCCTCCCCGGTCAGGTGTGTGTGTGTGTGTGTGTGTGTGTGTGTGTGTGTGTGTGTGTGTGTGTGTGTGTGTGTGTGTGTGTATAGACTCATTCCTCTCGATGTTTGCTGATGATGCAAAAATTATGAGAAGAATCAAGACGGATGAAGATAGACAGAGACTACAGGATGACCTGGATAAACTGGAGGAATTGTCTAGAAAATGGCTGCTAAAGTTCAACTCGGGAAAGTGTAAGGTGATAAAATTAGGCGAAGGGAGCAGGAGGCTGAACACAAGGTATCATCTTGGAGGGGAAATCCTGCAAGAGTCAAATAGAGAGAAAGATCTGGGGGTTGATATCACACCGAACCTTTCCCCAGAGGCCCACATCAAAAGAATATTATCAGCGGCATATGCTAGACTGGCCAACATAAGAACTGCCTTCAGAAACTTGTGTAAGGAATCTTTCCGAACCCTGTATATCACTTATGTAAGACCAATCCTGGAGTATGCAGCTCCAGCCTGGAGTGCATACCTAGTTAAACACAAGACAAAGTTAGAGAAGATTCAGCGGTATGCCACCAGGCTCGTCCCGGAACTGAGAGGATTGAGCTACGAGGAAAGGCTAAAGGAGCTGAACCTCACATCCCTGGAAAACAGAAGAGTAAGGGGAGACATGATAACCACCTACAAAATTCTCAGGGGAATTGACAGGGTGGACAAAGACAAACTCTTCAGCACGGGTGGGACACGAACAAGGGGACACAGGTGGAAATTTAGTACCCAGATGAGCCACAGAGACGTTAGAAAGAATTTTTTCAGTGTCAGAGTAGTTAATAAATGGAATGCACTAGGAAGTGATGTGGTGGAGGCTGACTTCATACACAGTTTCAAATGTAAATATGATAGAGCCCAGTAGGCTCAGGAATCTGTACACCAGTTGATTGACAGTTGAGAGGCGGGACCAAAGAGCCACAGCTCAACCCCCCGCAAGCACAATTAGGCGAGTACAGGGATCAGTCCTTGGACCTATACTGTTTCTGATATACGTAAATGATCTTCCAGAAGAAATTGACTCGTTCCTCTCGGTGTTTGCTGATGACGCGAAAACTATGAGGGGGATCAGGACAGAGGAGGATAGTATGAGGCTACAAGATGACCTAGACAAACTGAAGGAATGGTCCGACAAATGGCTACTAAAGTTCAACCCAAGTAAATGTAAGGTAATGAAACTAGGAGGAGGAACTAGAAGGCCAGTCACTAGATACCGAATGGGAGATTTAGTCCTTCACGAAATGGACAGAGAGAAAGATCTGGGAGTTGATATCACGCCAAACCTGTCTCCTGAAGCCCACATCAAAAGAATAACATCATCGGCCTATGCGAGGCTGGCTAACATCAGAACTGCTTTCAGAAACCTCTGTAAGGAATCCTTCAGAACCTTGTATACCACATATGTAAAGCCAATCCTGGAGTATGCAGCCGCAGCATGGAGTCCGTACCTAGTCAAGCACAAAACGAAGCTGGAAAAAGTTCAGAGGTATGCCACTAGGTTAGTCCCAGAACTAAGAGGCACGAGTTATGAGGACAGACTACGTGAACTGCATCTTATGTCGCTGGAAGACAGAAGAGCTAGGGAAGACATGATCACCACATACAAAATTCTCAGCAGAATTGACAGGGTGGACAAGGATGGATTATTTAAAACGGATGGCACACGCACAAAGGGACACAGGTGGACGCTGAGTACCCAAATGAGCCACAGAGACGTTAGAAAGAACTTTTTCAGTGTCAGAGTAGTTAGTAAATGGAATGCATTAGGTAGTGATGTGGTGGAGGCTGACTCCATACACAGTTTCAAATGAAGATATGACAGAGCCCAGCAGGCTCAGGAATCTGTACACTAGTTGATTGACAGTTGAGAGGCGGGACCAAAGAGCCAGAGCTCAAACCCCCGCAAACACAACTAGGTAAGTACTGCTAGGTAAGTACACACACACGAAGCAATAGACAGGAGTTAAAAACATGGAGGTATAGATAGAGATAATTAAGGGACACGGTATCAAAGAGACGGTATCAGAGAGACGGAACGATAGAGACGGTACCAGTGAGACGGTACGAGAGAGACGGTACCAGTGAGACGGTACCAGAGAGACGGTACCAGTGCGACGGTACCAGTGAGACGGTACCAAAGAGACGGTACCAGGAAGACAGTACGAGAGAGAGACGGTTCACGAGAGATGGTTCCAGAGAGACAGTACGAGAGAGAGACGGTACGACAGACGGTTCAGGAGAGATGGTTCACGAGAGATGGTTCCAGAGAGACAGTACGAGAGAGAGACGGTACGACAGACAGACGTGGGAAGGACCAACCCACTTTCACCTGTAAACGCCACACCTATTTCCTCTAGTGAAATAGTATAATCGGTAACAAAATACAAAATCATCTCTTACGCAACATGATGCCCACAAAGCCTCAACTTGCATTAAGCTTCACTACCGCCAGTTGGCTGTGCCTGGAGTACCTGTTGGCGTGGCACTACACCCGCGTGAACCAGGTGTACCAGGACCTGCAGCAAGCACACCGTCACACCAGCCTCGTGACCTGGCTCTGGGATGGGGCTAGTACCCTCCTGGTCTGGGGCGCCGGGAAGAAGCCTCGAGGAACCTACGTGAGCGTCCTCTGGGCGTGGTTGGCCAACCTGCCGCTGGTATGGCGGGTGGTGCCCAGGGACCTGCAGGTGCCCTGCACGGGCATGTGGTTCCCGGTCGTGTCCTCGTTCAAGCGCCTGAACCAGCTGACCCACGACGTGGCAAGCGTCTGCAGGTGCGTTCGGCACGACGTGGCGATGACCGTCGCCTACGGCGTGATTTGGTTCGGATTTGTTGTTTATGTTGTCGCTATGCGAGGTACAGCACAGAACGCCGCGGGGGTCCAGGATGACGACGCCGCGGGGGTCCAGGATGACGACGCCGCGGGGGTCCAGGATGACGACGCCGCGGGGGTCCAGGATGACGACGCCGCGGGGGTCCAGGATGACGACGCCGCGGGGGTCCAGGATGACGACGCCGAGGGGGTCCAGGATGACGACGCCGCGGGGGTCCAGGATGACGACGCCGCGGGGGTCCAGGATGACGACGCCGCGGGGGTCCAGGATGACGACGCCGCGGGGGTCCAGGATGACGACGCCGAGGGGGTCCAGGATGACGACGCCGAGGGGGTCCAGGATGACGACGCCGCGGGGGTCCAGGATGACGACGCCGCGGGGGTCCAGGATGACGACGCCGCGGGGGTCCAGGATGACGACGCCGCGGGGGTCCAGGATGACGACGCCGAGGGGGTCCAGGATGACGACGCCGCGGGGGTCCAGGATGACGACGCCGTGGGGGTGGAAGAGGACGACGCCGCGGGGGTCCAGGATGACGACGCCGCGGGGGTCCAGGATGACGACGCCGCGGGGGTCCAGGATGACGACGCCGCGGGGGTCCAGGATGACGACGCCGCGGGGGTCCAGGATGACGACGCCGAGGGGGTCCAGGATGACGACGCCGCGGGGGTCCAGGATGACGACGCCGTGGGGGTGGAAGAGGACGACGCCGCGGGGGTCCAGGATGACGACGCCGCGGGGGTCAAGGATGACGACGCCGCGGGGGTCCAGGATGACGACGCCGCGGGGGTCCAGGATGACGACGCCGTGGGGGTGGAAGAGGACGACGCCGTGGGGGTGGAAGAGGACGACGCCGCGGGGGTCCAGGATGACGACGCCGCGGGGGTCCAGGATGACGACGCCGCGGGGGTCCAGGATGACGACGCCGCGGGGGTCCAGGATGACGACGCCGAGGGGGTCCAGGATGACGACGCCGCGGGGGTCCAGGATGACGACGCCGCGGGGGTCCAGGATGACGACGCCGAGGGGGTCCAGGATGACGACGCCGCGGGGGTCCAGGATGACGACGCCGTGGGGGTGGAAGAGGACGACGCCGCGGGGGTCCAGGATGACGACGCCGCGGGGGTCAAGGATGACGACGCCGCGGGGGTCCAGGATGACGACGCCGCGGGGGTCCAGGATGACGACGCCGTGGGGGTGGAAGAGGACGACGCCGTGGGGATGGAAGAGGACGACGCCGCGGGGGTCCAGGATGACGACGCCGAGGGGGTCCAGGATGACGACGCCGCGGGGGTCCAGGATGACGACGCCGCGGGGGTCCAGGATGACGACGCCGCGGGGGTCCAGGATGACGACGCCGTGGGGGTGGAAGAGGACGACGCCGCGGGGGTCCAGGATGACGACGCCGCGGGAGTCCAGGATGACGACGCCGCGGGGGTCCAGGATGACGACGCCGCGGGGGTCCAGGATGACGACGCCGCGGGGGTCCAGGATGACGACGCCGAGGGGGTCCAGGATGACGACGCCGCGGGGGTCCAGGATGACGACGCCGAGGGGGTCCAGGATGACGACGCCGCGGGGGTCCAGGATGACGACGCCGCGGGGGTCCAGGATGACGACGCCGAGGGGGTCCAGGATGACGACGCCGCGGGGGTCCAGGATGACGACGCCGTGGGGGTGGAAGAGGACGACGCCGCGGGGGTCCAGGATGACGACGCCGCGGGGGTCAAGGATGACGACGCCGCGGGGGTCCAGGATGACGACGCCGCGGGGGTCCAGGATGACGACGCCGTGGGGGTGGAAGAGGACGACGCCGTGGGGGTGGAAGAGGACGACGCCGCGGGGGTCCAGGATGACGACGCCGCGGGGGTCCAGGATGACGACGCCGCGGGGGTCCAGGATGACGACGCCGCGGGGGTCCAGGATGACGACGCCGCGGGGGTCCAGGATGACGACGCCGAGGGGGTCCAGGATGACGACGCCGCGGGGGTCCAGGATGACGACGCCGCGGGGGTCCAGGATGACGACGCCGAGGGGGTCCAGGATGACGACGCCGCGGGGGTCCAGGATGACGACGCCGTGGGGGTGGAAGAGGACGACGCCGCGGGGGTCCAGGATGACGACGCCGCGGGGGTCAAGGATGACGACGCCGCGGGGGTCCAGGATGACGACGCCGCGGGGGTCCAGGATGACGACGCCGTGGGGGTCCAGGATGACGACGCCGTGGGGATGGAAGAGGACGACGCCGCGGGGGTCCAGGATGACGACGCCGAGGGGGTCCAGGATGACGACGCCGCGGGGGTCCAGGATGACGACGCCGCGGGGGTCCAGGATGACGACGCCGCGGGGGTCCAGGATGACGACGCCGTGGGGGTGGAAGAGGACGACGCCGCGGGGGTCCAGGATGACGACGCCGCGGGAGTCCAGGATGACGACGCCGCGGGGGTCCAGGATGACGACGCCGCGGGGGTCCAGGATGACGACGCCGAGGGGGTCCAGGATGACGACGCCGCGGGGGTCCAGGATGACGACGCCGCGGGGGTCCAGGATGACGACGCCGCGGGGGTCCAGGATGACGACGCCGCGGGGGTCCAGGATGACGACGCCGCGGGGGTCCAGGATGACGACGCCGTGGGGGTGGAAGAGGACGACGCCGCGGGGGTCCAGGATGACGACGCCGCGGGGGTCCAGGATGACGACGCCGCGGGGGTCCAGGATGACGACGCCGCGGGGGTCCAGGATGACGACGCCGCGGGGGTCCAGGATGACGACGCCGCGGGGGTCCAGGATGACGACGCCGCGGGGGTCCAGGATGACGACGCCGCGGGGGTCCAGGATGACGACGCCGAGGGGGTCCAGGATGACGACGCCGCGGGGGTGGAAGAGGACGACGCCGCGGGGGTGGAAGAGGACAACGCCGCGGGGGTGGAAGAGGACGACGCCGCGGGGGTGGAAGAGGACGACGCCGCGGGGGTGGAAGAGGACGACGCCGCGGGGGTGGAAGAGGACGACGCCGCGGGACCGCAAGAGGACGACGCCGCGGGACCGCAAGAGGACGACGCCGCGGGACCGCAAGAGGACGACGCCGCGGGACCGCAAGAGGACGACGCCGCGGGACCGCAAGAGGACGACGCCGCGGGACCGCAAGAGGACGACGCCGCGGGACCGCAAGAGGACGACGCCGCGGGACCGCAAGAGGACGACGCCGCGGGACCGCAAGAGGACGACGCCGCGGGACCGCAAGAGGACGACGCCGCGGGACCGCAAGAGGACGACGCCGCGGGACCGCAAGAGGACGACGCCGCGGGACCGCAAGAGGACGACGCCGCGGGACCGCAAGAGGACGACGCCGCGGGACCGCAAGAGGACGACGCCGCGGGGGTGGAAGAGGACGACGCCGCGGAGGTGGAGGAGGACGACGCCGTGGGGCTGGAAGAGGACGACGCCGCGGGGGTGGAAGAGGACGACGCCGTGGGGGTGGAAGAGGACGACGCCGTGGGGCTGGAAGAGGACGACGCCGTGGGGCTGGAAGAGGACGACGCCGTGGGGCTGGAAGAGGACGACGCCGCGGGGGTGGAAGAGGACGACGCCGCGGAGGTGGAAGAGGACGACGCCGTGGGGCTGGAAGAGGACGACGCCGTGGGGGTGGAAGAGGACGACGCCGTGGGGCTGGAAGAGGACGACGCCGAGGGGGTGGAAGAGGGCGACGCCGCGGGGGTGGAAGAGGACGACGCCGCGGAGGTGGAGGAGGACGACGCCGTGGGGCTGGAAGAGGACGACGCCGCGGGGGTGGAAGAGGACGACGCCGTGGGGCTGGAAGAGGACGACGCCGTGGGGCTGGAAGAGGACGACGCCGTGAGGGTGGAAGAGGACGACGCCGCGTGGATGGAAGAGGTCACTTCACAACCCCCGAAGACCGTAATAGATACAAAATTCTTAAGGTTAACCTCCGAGGTTACCGACAGCGAAAACCCTAATTCCAACATCCTTTGGGAACTTCGGGACAAAAAGAACACCACCACCTTCCGCGCCTGCATTGTTCTTGAGAACATCAGTCTTGGAGACTCGTCTGAGTTCACACACTTCCGGAGACTGCTAAACAACCAAAATTTCCTGCAAACCAATGTACTATGGTTCGACAAGTATACCTTAATTACGTCCACTGAATTTATTGAGTGGATAGATATGATGCTCAAAACGGCCAGTTCGAAGGTGAAGAGCCATTCATCTCAGGTCACGAAGATGGGGAAGAGCCAAAAATGACTTCGCTATGTGAATGCTAAGAACCGTCTTCCCCAGCAAAAGACGTGATTTTGGATAGAAAGTCGAGATTATGAGCGTTATTCTACTGCACGCGAGTTTTGAATAGGCGAGAACCATCGTTTACTACCGGTCGCAAGTTCTGTAAAGGCGAGCCATTGTTATACTACCGCCCGCGAGATTTGTAAAGGCGAGCCATCGTTTACTACCGCTCGCAAGTTTTGTAAAGGCGAGCCATCGTTTACTACCGCCCGCGAGTTTTGTAAAGGCGAGCCATCGTTTACTACCGCTCGCAAGTTTTGTAAAGGCGAGCCATCGTTTACTACCGCTCGCAAGTTTTGTAAAGGCGAGCCATCGTTTACTACCGCTGGCAAGTTTTGTAAAGGTGAGCCATCGTTTACTACCGCTCGCAAGTTTTGTAAAAGTGAGCCATCGTTTACTACCGCTCGCAAGTACCGCTCGCAAGTTTTGTTAAGGCGAGCCATCGTTTACTACCGCTCGCAAGTTTTGTAAAGGCGAGCCATCGTTTACTACCGCTCGCAAGTTTTGTAAAGGCGAGCCATCGTTTACTACCGCTCGCAAGTTTTGTAAAGGCGAGCCATCGTTTACTACCGCTCGCAAGTACCGCTCGCAAAGTTTTGTAAAGGCGAGCCATCGTTTACTACCGCTCGCAAGTTTTGTAAAGGCGAGCCATCGTTTACTACCGCTCGCAAGTTTTGTAAAGGTGAGCTATCGTTTACTACCGCTCGCAAGTTTTGTAAAGGCGAGCCATCGTTTACTACCGCTCGCAAGTTTTGTAAAGGCGAGCCATCGTTTACTACCGCTCGCAAGTTTTGTAAAGGCGAGCCATCGTTTACTATCGCTCGCAAGTTTTGTAAAGGCGAGCCATCGTTTACTACCGCTCGCAAGTTTTGTAAAGGCGAGCCATCGTTTACTACCGCTCGCAAGTTTTGTAAAGGCGAGCTATCGTTTACTACCGCTCGCAAGTTTTGTAAAGGCGAGCCATCGTTTACTATCGCTCGCAAGTTTTGTAAAGGTGAGCCATCGTTTACTACCGCTCGCAAGTTTTGTAAAGGCGAGCCATCGTTTACTACCGCTCGCAAGTTTTGTAAAGGTGAGCCATCGTTTACTACCGCTCGCAAGTTTTGTAAAGGCGAGCCATCGTTTATTACCGCTCGCAAGTTTTGTAAAGGCGAGCCATCGTTTACTACCGCTCGCAAGTTTTGTAAAGGCGAGCCATCGTTTACTACCGCTCGCAAGTACCGCTCGCAAGTTTTGTAAAGGCGAGCCATCGTTTACTACCGCTCGCAAGTTTTGTAAAGGCGAGCCATCGTTTACTACCGCTCGCAAGTACCGCTCGCAAGTTTTGTAAAGGCGAGCCATCGTTTATTACTGCCCACGAGTTTTCTAAAGGCGATCGATCGTTTATTACTGCTCGCAAGCTTTGTAAAGGTGAGCCATCGTTTATTACCGCCTACAAGTTTTGTAAAGGCGAGCCATCGTTTACTACCACTCGCAAGTTTTGTAAAGGGAAGCCATCGTTTAATATCGCTTGCGGGTTCTGAAAATGCAAGCTACTGTTATACTACCGCTCGCAAGTTTTGCATATGGGAGCCACCGTTATACTACCGCCCGCGTGTTTTGTAAAGGCGAACCATTGCTATATATGGTGATGTAACACAGAAGGCCAACAGGAGAACATAGTTACGTAAAAAATATTTTCAAGAGATAACATAAACCACGAATAAAATGTATGGCCAGACGAAGATCATTTTGAAGGGGATGTGGAAAGAGGAGAGAGAGAGATATCTAGCCATATCGAAGATAATAGTGAGAATGGAGAGTAAGAGAGATAACGACTCTCACAGAAGGAGACAGAGGCCCCTTTTCGATGAGACATATGCGATAAGATAGGATGCACTGCAATGGATCATGTAAAGCATGATGAAATTAGATAATTTAGAAAAAAAATTCTTCTGACAAATCCAATGAAATAGAAAAATTGGAAAATAAAAACAAAAATGAAAAACTTCGTGAATACGAACATATAAAAAATAGGGAGAGACATATTGCAAATGTCAATTATAATTAAGATATAAATAAAATTGCTCTATTATAATAAGGAAATCACTAAAACTGCAAAAAAGTTAGCAATTAAACTTACATTTTCGTGGTTTTCAACTTGTGTCCACCATGTCTTATATGCACCTCAAGTTATGACAATTAAGTAATCAGCTTTTGACGAAGACTGTTGCAACTACGGACAGAACCAGCGATAGTTAGGGAGAGAAATTCGGAGACAAATTATTAACGAAAATCACTAACAAGATCCACTCGGCGGTACTGCACATATAACCCTTGGCAGCCTCGTGTAACTTTTTTGATAACTTTACCTCATCAGCGAGACACAAGTTGGAATGTAACTTTGGGAAAAATACAATCGACGAAGCTTTAACTCTCTTGTACTATTTCTAACTTGAGGGGTAACAGAATTATCTTTCTAAAAAAAAAAATGAATAATTAAATTTCGAGGGGATGACTAGTTGCTGATATTCTTTCCTAGAATTTTCCTGTTGGTAAAGAACACTAGTACAAGTTTTATTTTTTCTATGCAGAGCAAATCGTAGTTTTAAAAATATAAATTAATATGAAATAACCCAAATATAAATCTCAAATAATCAGTCACAGGTATTATTTCTTCAACCATTTGATGCCTCTTCGGGAACAATTAGTCAAAATAGCGAGGTTGAGAATTGACCACATTCCTGAAAAAAAAAATTGCCGACGTTTCGGTCCGTCCTGGACGATTTTTAGGGCGTGTAATAATCCAGAACGGACCGAAGCGTCGTCAATTCTCTCATTTCCAGATGTGTGTGTGTGTGTGTGTGTGTGTGTGTTGGGTGTGTGTGTGTGTGTTGGGTGGGTGGGTGTGTGTGTGTGTGTGTGTGTGTGTGTGTGTGTGTGTGTTGGGTGTGTGTGTGTGTTGGGTGTGTGTGTGTGTTGGGTGTGTGTGTGTGTGTGTGTGTGTGTGTGTGTGTGTGTGTGTGTGTTGGGTGTGTGTGTGTGTGTGTGTTGGGTGTGTGTGTGTGTGTGTGTATTGGGTGTCTGACTTTAAAAACGTCTCAGTACCTGATATTTATAAGTGCTGTTAATTCAGTCTTATTTGGTACGCAGATGTATTGACCTTGTGACCCCTTATTAGCCCAAGCTTGATATTGTGTTGGTTGTAAGGTCTGACATGCGCGAGCTGGTTATTAAGACTCATTTAATTCTCCTTGACGCTGGGTATACCTCTTGATATACCAAAAAGGTAAACCAGGAGGTATACACTACACTCGATCTATCTATCTATCTATCCCACGCGCGCTCTGTGGAACAGACACAGTGAGATAAATGGCCAACTCAGAGAGAGAGAGAGAGAGAGAGAGATATATATATATATATATATATATATATATATATATATATATATATATATATATATATATATATATATATATATATGTCGTACCTAGTAGCCAGAATGCACTTCTCGGCCTACTATGCAAGGCCCGATTTGCCTAATAAGCCAAGTTTTCCAGAATTAATATTTTTTCTCTAATTTTTTTCCTATGAAATGATATAGCTACCCATTTCATTATGCATGAGGTCAATATTTTTTTATTGGAGTTAAAATTAACGTAGATATATGACCAAACCTAACCAACCCTACCTAACCTAACCTAACCTATCTTTATAGGTTAGGTTAGGTTAGGTAGCAGAAAAAGTTAGGTTAGGTTAGGTTAGGTAGGTTAGGTAGTCGAAAAACAATTAATTCATGAAAACTTGGCTTATTAGGCAAATCGGGCCTTGAATAGTAGGCTGAGAAGTGCGTTCTGGCTACTAGGTACGACATATATATATATATATATATATATATATATATATATATATATATATATGTCGTACCTAATAGCCAGAACGCACTTCTCAGCCAACTATGCATGGCCCAATTTGCCTAATAAGCCAAGTTTTCATGAATTAATGTTTTTTCGACTACCTAACCTACCTAACCTAACCTAACCTAACTTTTTCTGCTACCTAACCTAACCTAACTGATAGAGATAGGTTAGGTTAGGTTAGGTAGGGTTGGTTAGGCTCGGTCATATATCTACGTTAATTTTAACTCCAATAAAAAAAATTGACCTCGTACATAATGAAATGGGTAGCTTTATCATTTCATAAGAAAAAATTAGAAAAAATATATTAATTCAATAAAACTTGGCTTATTAGGCAAATCGGGCCTTGCATGGTGGGCTGAGAAGTGCGTTCTGGCTACTAGGTACGACATATATATATATATATATATATATATATATATATATATATATATGCGAACAAGCCTGAATGGTCCCCAGGACTATATGCGAATGAAGTGAAGTGGCTCAAATAGCCTCGGCTATCACTTCCTTTTGACGGCCGTGATGGTCAAGCGGATTAAGGCGCCCTGTAGTTACCAGTTGCGTTGCTTCTGGGAGTATGGGTTCGAGTCACTTCTGGGGTGTGAGTTTTCATTCATATATATATATATATATATATATATATATATATATATATATATATATATATATAGAGAGAGAGAGAGAGAGAGAGAGAGAGAGAGATAGAGAGAGAGATAGATATATATATATATATATATAGAGAGAGATATAGAGAGAGAGATATAGAGAGAGAGATATAGAGAGAGATATAGATATATATATATATATATATATATATATATATATATATATATATATATATATATATATATATATGTCGTACCTAGTAGCCAGAACACACTTCTCAGCCTACTATGCAAGGCCCGATTTGCCTAATAAGCCAAGTTTTCATGAATTAATGCTTTTTCGACTACCTCACCTACCTAACCTAACCTAAGCTAACTTTTTTGGCTACCTAACCTAACCTAATCTATAGAGATAGGTTAGGTTAGGTTAGGTAGGGTTGGTTAGGTTCGGTCATATATCTACGTTAATTTTAACTCCAATAAAAAAAAATTGACTCATACATAATGAAATGAGTAGCTTTATCATTTCATAAGAAAAGAATTAGAGAAAATATATTAATTCAGTAAAACTTGGCTTATTAGGCAAATCGGGCCATGTATAGTTGGCTGAGAAGTGCGTTCTGGCTATTAGGTACGACATATATATATATATATATATATATATGTCGTACCTAGTAGCCAGAACTCACTTCTCAGCCTACTATGCAAGGCCCGATTTGCCTAATAAGCCAAGTTTTCTTGAATTAATATATTTTCTCTATTTTTTTTCTTATGAAATGATAAAGCCACCCATTTCATTATGTATGAGGTCAATTTGTTTTTATTGGAGTTAAAATTAACGTAGATATATGACCGAACCTAACCAACCCTACCTAACCTAACCTAACCTATCTTTATAGGTTAGGTTTGGTAGCCGAAAACGTTAGGTTAGGTTAGGTTAGGTAGGTTAGGTAGCCGAAAAACAATTAATTCATGAAAACTTGGCTTATTAGGCAAATCGGGCCTTGCATAGTAGGCTGAGAAGTGCGTTCTGGCTATTAGGTACGACATATATATATATATATATATATATATATATATATATATATATATATATATATATATATATATATATATATATATATATATATGTTGTACCTAGCAGCCAGAACGTTGTACTTGGCCTACTATGCAAGGCCCGGTTTGCCTAATAGACCACGTTTTGCTGAATTTATATATTTTTCCAAATTTCAAAAAGAAATTTGGGTTTCTGAGAAAACTGAGAAAACAAAAATTGTACCACTTACGGGTTATTCATGCCCGTGCCACCTCTTGGGTGGCTTAATCTTCATCATCATCGGAATAGTCGACACTACAATTTCCAGTCAACAATGTAGCACTCTGCGTGTACAGTTCTAATCGACCCCAAGACGCTACAGTTTTGACACAGACCAGACAGCAGACTACGACCACATCCAGCTACAACGTTCTCGCTCCC
Organism: Procambarus clarkii; assembly: GCF_040958095.1. NCBI lineage: Eukaryota > Metazoa > Arthropoda > Malacostraca > Decapoda > Cambaridae > Procambarus > Procambarus clarkii. The sequence continues at coordinate 973,480 of NC_091219.1, read as the reverse complement.
CAAGTTCAGACACTCAATTCCCAATCGAGCTGCCACGCTCTCCCACATAGAGCTCCGCGACTCCGGCCACACTCAGCTCTCTGCTCTGCTCCAAACTCCGTCTCAACGTTTGCGACAACGCCACCAACCGACTACTGTTATCAAGACTAATAAATAAATATGAAAACTCACTAAACAATGAGTATCTAATCTACCCAACAACGTAACATAACCGTACGTTACATTGGTGACCCCAGAGAGTTTCGACGATACCTAGCCACGATGGACTACAACATGGACTCTCACTGGACCTAAATATAACCCATCATAATGAGACAGATATTGCAGCCAAATTAGCGTGTAACAAGGATGAAGTTGAATTAGATCTAGGTATCCCCATCTCTACTGTCAAAACTGTATTGGTCCAAACATTCAGATCTGATAGGGAAGAACTTACTGACTCCCAACGACCTGAAAGTACTAGTATAAAAAGCTATGATTTGTTCAGATCTGAAACCTGCATCTATGGACAGCACAAAACGTCCACTAGACTGCGACACAGTGGTTGCAAGGATCAGGTTGGGTTACCGTTACCTGTGGCAGGTGGCTACAGGTGACGGATCTCCAAATCCTGAGCACTCCAGTTGCAAACTCTGAGCAGGAACTACGGCATGATCTCTCGCACTACATCACTGAATGCCCAGTTATTAGACCTTTCAGACCAGTTGGCATGAGGTACCTGGAGCTTTGCAATTACTTTATTCACTCTCGTATACTTGAAGATATCCTCACAGTATACCAAAAATTTGCCAGTGCAGGCTATTAAACACATGGCTCTGTATGACTAACCATCCTGCGAGATGGGGACTTGTATTACCACTGCTACCTTATTCAATCTTGTGTTGATGATATCCTCAAAATGCATCCGGAGTCTGCCAGTGCAGACCGCTTATCACATGCCTCTGTATGACTAACCATCCTGTGTGATGGGGATTTTTTAGCATCACCTAGTTAGCTTTTTTGACACACTGTACTCCACTTCATATAGTCTAGGGTAGCTGCACTAATGCAGATGTACCTAATGTGTTAATAAAAAAAAATCAATGGACCTCTACTGCTACTGCTGCATGGTGTGGACGACGATACCTAGCCACGATGGACTACAACATGGACTCTCACTGGACCTCTACTGCTACTGCTGCATGGTGTGGACGACGATACCTAGCCACGATGGACTACAACATGGACTCTCACTGGACCTCTACTGTTACTGCTGCATGGTGTGGACGACGATACCTAGCCACGATGGACTACAACATGGACTCTCACTGGACCTCTACTGCTACTGCTGCATGGTGTGGACGACGATACCTAGCCACGATGGACTACAACATGGACTCTCAGTGGACCTGTACTGCTACTGCTGCATGGTGTGGACGACGATACCTAGCCACGATGTACTACAACATGGACTCTCACTGGACCTCTACTGCTACTGCTGCATGGTGTGGACGACGATACCTAGCCACGATGGACTACAACATGGACTCTCACTGGACCTCTACTGCTACTGCTGCATGGTGTGGGCCGCTGCCACCTGTCATGGAACGCTCCCAACAACCTCACTTCAGCTATGATTTTCACCGCGATCATCTCTGCATTTTCATCAAGTACAGCTTGCTGCACCGCGAGCGTTACTTACTCATCTGACAGTTTAATCAGCAACTACATCATGTGGGATCTACAGCCTGTCCTGCCCACTCTAAACATAGAGCTCTTGGCCAAGATCACTACCGAGAACGGTCATAGGCTGTTCAATCTTGTGTAGATAAAACAATAATAATAAAAAAAAAGTAGTGTAGTCTGAATGTACAAAGTATGAATATAAATAACTAACTGTAAATATAGGAAATTTAAAGAATGAAAATTTAAAGAATCTAATTTAACCCAGAGATAAAATAATCATAAGTACCCATATATGATCACAGATCACAGACTCAGCAACTGGCAACCGTCACGGCCGGACGTGTTCTCGTTGCTCCAGCTCTTCTCTCTCGCACCCAGCACTGCCGGGTGGGTAAATAATTGGCAGCAGACTTGCGTCTCTCTAGCTGGTCAGACCCCACTCCTAACTTGGTGTTTTATGCTGGGTAGAGACGGGAGGCCATCTCCAGTGACGGGTAGTCTTTGAGAGAGACCCATCGGCCACCAGGAAGCTCATCATGCGTCACAAACGCTACAAGATCCGGGGAACGCCCCTTAACGAGCAACCATTCTCCAAGACATCTCTTCTGAAGCTTTTTAAAGACATTGCAGGAGTGACACCCAACGACATCAAACAGGAAGGCACGGACATCCTCTTCTTTTATAGTGAGGAGGAAGTCGACAAACTTCTGTTTTTCAGCGCCAATTTCTCCAACCAACACCTTCGTCTCAACTTCCCACGCCAGTACCTGGCTGAACACTGTCGTTATTCATGATCTCAGCCAATGGATCGTGGAACAAGATGAAGCTGATGAAGAGCGTTCATGCACGACTTCAAGGCATCAAACCCGGACTTAGGGCTTCACGAAGTTCACTTCAACAGAAATCGCTCCCTGAAGCTGACCTTCGAGACAGTAGCTGCGGCTACTATGGCTACCAGAAATGGTGTTTACAGCTTTGGTATTCACATTCCGTCATTCCGTGTAAAGATGGAACGTTTCCACATGGTCAACCAGTGCCTCCGGTGCTACGAGTACACCCACTCCACCAGCAGATGTACCCAGCGTATTCAGAAGTGTAGCCTCTGCTCAGCTGACCATCATTACTCCATCTGCAAGTCTGAAACACTATGCTGTTTGCTGTGCAAAGGCGACCATCCGGCAATCTCCATACGTTGTCCTCATAGACAAGACGTCATTAAAAACATGGAGAAATCCCCATCTGCAACCGGAGCCAGTACCTCGGAAGCAACAAGTCAATCACCGACCACCTCTACTTCAGGTTTCAACGCCCAAGCCGCCATTTTCCCGGAGCTTCCGCAACCCGTTCTCGCAAATTCGTAATCAATATTGACTTATTAACTACGTGCATAGGTGATATACTAAACATAATAGATACCCTTAAAAAGCTTCATAGAAAACACCGACCTTACCTAACCTTGTTAGTATGTTAAGATTAGCATCTTATTGCTTCGTAATTACAATTATTACTTAACCTATACCTATAATAGGTTAAGTAACAATTGTAATTACGAAGCTATAAGATGCTTATCTTAACATACTAACAAGGTTAGGTAAGGTCGGTGTTTTCTATGAAGCTTTTTAAGGGTATCTATTATGTTTAGTATGTCACCTATGCACTTATTTAATAAGTCAATAATGTCTATACGAATTTGCGAGAACGTGTTGCTTCCGGGAGGACGTCCCACTGCTACTACCAGCCAATGGGGAGCCAGCTCCCAAACGCCAACCAGCGATTGGTCTAGCCAGCCATCATCCCCGGCCCACACCAACCGACCACTGAACAGCACAGTTCAAGCATTAACATCGGCGGCCAGCATGATAGCTTGCAATAACCCCCAGGAATACGTAAGAATATTAAATATTCTATACAAAGCAAATGGTCTTCCAGCTTTCATAGTTCCAGAAGAAGTCTTCACCAACACCACTTCAAGTTCTCAAGATACAGTCTTGGTCCCTGACATCACCGTGAACGCCGCCGTGCTCACGGATCTACTATCAACAGCAAAGCCTGCTCCTCCAGCAACTTCATCACAAGCCACCCAGACGCCAACGCCTCCACTATCGACTACTGATACAGTTCCATCTCTCGTGTGCGAACCCTCTCAACGCCCTAAATCAGCTGTAACTCCCATTAAGCCTCAACAGGCAAGAACTCAACCTCCAAGATTCACTGCATCTACTCCTGACTCAGCTGACTCATCAGATGAGGACGTCTCGGTGGGAACACCACCTCCTCCAGTGAAGCAACCCAACACAACAGAAGATTTCCGGCTGGAAGCTGCCTCCAACGATAGCCTCACCGTATCAACACGAAGCAAGACCAACAAACAGGCCAGGAGGCCTGGGAAGAAGAAAAACACCGACGATCTGCGCCCGAGTACATCAAGGAATCAGTAGAACACCAACGCAAAGCTGAAAAGAACACCGAGACGAGAAGCCCTGCCTCCTACAAGACACATCAGCGAGCACCCATGAGCACTCCACTCTACCACCAAACCGCAGCATCAGCTGTAACTCTCACCCACGGTGGTTGGGCCACCGATCTTTCATCTCCCCTCTTCACCTCGTCTCCAGTTCCTCGCTCAAGATTTCTGCATCCTCGCCCCTGTCTTCAACCCCCTGCTTGCCTGCTCTAGGGCTTTATAATCGGTTAACCCATATATAAGTGAGGGGATGCAAGGAAGTAATTGCATACGGGTATTATATATAATTTTATAGTTATAAGAATAAATTAAATATCACCTTGGTGTAGTGTTAAAAAGAACCAAGGATCAATACTATCTCAAAGGTAGATCATAAATATATAAATAATAAACCAGTCACCGTGTATTCTATTTTTTAGTTAAACCAGACATTCTCTTCCGTTATTATACATACTATTCCAGCCCTCAATGTGAAGCCGGTGGAGGGTCCGTTCATAAAGAACATTTTAAGTTAAATTAAGTTTCTAATACACGCCTTGTTTTATAGGGGGGGGGGGGGGGGAGTGTGGAGGGAACCACATTCAAAATGCCCGCCAGGGAATATTTCTTATGTTAGCCGCTCCTGATTGGTGGACGGCAGTCCGACGCTGTGCATCTGCGCATCACCCACGCGCATGCCCTGAGGCGACAGAAGAGAGCAGAGAAGAACCGCACCGCAGCGAAGACACACCTGTTAGTGACGCCTCCTGGACATTGGTCATCCAGCACCTCGTATTGACTAGCTACCATTGACCCTCGCCCATCCTCGCCCCTGAGAAGCCATAGTAATGCTTCAGCCGCCCCGAGAAGACTTCAGCCCGCCCCGAGAAGACTTCAGCTCAAGGTGATCAACTGTTTTCCGCGTTTTCTACCCATTTCTGTGTATATTGATTACCACGTGGCTGGTCGGTCATAACCCCCTAGGCCACCGCCTCCACAGTATGTACACAACGGTCTATCTAGAAATCCAACATTATGTTTGTAACTCATCTTGTATGTATGTACTTTTACCTAAATAAACATTTGACTTGATTTAATTTAATTTGATTTGAAGAATTGCCAATCTGATTACTTTGAATTCTCTGAACATATATTTTCATATTATATTCTTAGTGTTGTGCTTATATGCATGTATAATATTATACTGTGGGTCTTATATACAGGTGTACTGAGCATCTGTGTATGCTCAAGAGTCTATTGTGTTATACTATACATTGTAAAGTTAAAACTTTTGTTTCAATATTGACGGTTATGATTTGTGAAGTTGGCACTGATGTTTGCCGCCACCCTCCCCCCCCCCGGCTCGCCGAGGCTACATCACTGGCCAGTGTTGGAAGGTGGAGAAGTTGGCACTGATGTTTGCCGCCCCCCCCCCCCCGCCCCCGGCTCGCCGAGGCCACATCACTGGCCAGTGTTGGAAGGTGGAGAAGTTGGCACTGATGTTTGCCGCCCCCCCCCCCACCCCCGGCTCACCGAGGCAACATCACTGGCCAGTGTTGGAAGGTGGAGAAGTTGGCACTGATGTTTGCCGCCCCCCCCCCCGCCCCCGGCTCACCGAGGCCACATCACTGGCCAGTGTTGGAAGGTGGAGAAGTTGGCACTGATGTTTGCCGCACCCCCCCTGGCTCGCCGAGGCCACATCACTGGCCAGTGTTGGAAGGTGGAGAAGTTGGCACTGATGTTTGCCGCACCCCCCCCCCCCCCCCGCCCCCGGCTCACCGAGGCCACATCACTGGCCAGTGTTGGAAGGTGGAGAAGTTGGCACTGATGTTTGCCGCACCCCGCCCCCCCCCCTGGCTCGCCGAGGCTACATCACTGGCCAGTGTTGGAAGGTGGAGAAGTTGGCACTGATGTTTGCCGCACCCCCCCCCCCCCCGGCTCACCGAGGCCACATCACTGGCTAGTGTTGGAAGGTGGAGAAGTTGGCACTGATGTTTGCCGCACCCCGCCCCCCGGCTCACCGAGGCCACATCACTGGCCAGTGTTGGAAGGTGGAGAAGTTGGCACTGATGTTTGCCGCACCCCGCCCCCCCCCCCCCCGGCTCGCCGAGGCCACATCACTGGCCAGTGTTGGAAGGTAGAGAAGTTGGCACTGATGTTTGCCGCCCCCCCCCCCCCCGCCCCCCGGGCTCGCCGAGGCCACATCACTGGCCAGTGTTGGAAGGTGGAACACTCACGTGGTCTGAGCTCTGGCTAGTTTTGTACATGGTGTTGTGTTGGAGAACTTTGTATCAACATTTATGTTAAGCCGATGATGCCAGTGATGCATTACCAAGGTGATGGATCAGGGTGACCAGTGGATTTCACAGTGGGATCTTTTTTGGAACTGTGGTTGGTGACTTTTGTGTGTCAAGCTGTTGTTGACTCTGCTGGGGGGAGGGGGGGGGGCACCTTGCCCGTTCCTAGACGACTTAGTGTTGTGGGCAGGAGAAGACATGACTGAGATTTTTGATGTCCTTATTGAGACTTGACCACCCCCCCCCCCCCACCCCATCAGTGCTATCTGTCACCCCCGCACCTTGTTAAGGCCTTATGGCCAGCAAGGAGCTAGTGTACCACAGTAACCAGGTGCTGGACTGTCACCCCCGCACCTTGTTAAGACCTTAAGGCCAGCAAGGAACTAGTGTACCACAGTAACCAGGTGCTGGACTGTCACCCCCGCACCTTGTTAAGACCTTAAGGCCAGCAAGGAACTAGTGTACCACAGTAACCAGGTGCTGGAGCCTAGTGACAGCTGGCTCATAAGTGCTATTGGGAGTTTTGTTCTGGGTGAATTTGTATGAATATATTCTGGTGTCATGCTTATAATTTGGCCCCAGTCATCTAATAATTTTTGTTGGACTTTTTCTTATCATCTAGACGTAACTACTGTAGGCCAGGAGGCTCTTGGTAATATGTGTAAGGCACTACGCCGCCAGGGAGGCTCTGGGGGTTGATGACACGACATTCCCCACCACTCATCGTTTCTCATGCTTCAGGGCAAACTGGGACATGTTCAAACATCACATTGATGATACTAATCTCACTTATGAATACAATGCCAAACATCACACTGACAGTGACACACAAGCACGCAACATACATGCAGCAAACATCTCCATTCCTAACACAACACACAAACCACATTTCACTTGTCAACCCTTCCGTTCTCACTAAACGCCTCCTAGCTTATCATCACTCTCGAGTCCTATACAACAAACATCGCTAGGGACAAGTGTTCTGGGACCTCACAACACTAAAAAACCATATCCTCAACAGCCTAGAGTAAGACCACACAAAACACTGGAAACACCTCATTGAACAATCAGAACAACACAGAACACTGACACAACAGGAATTCTGGACACAAATCAAACGCTTACAAGGATCAGTTCATACACCATTTAAATACCTTCTACAAAATAACAAAATCGCCGAACCTGACGAAGTACTTAACATTTTCAAACACCATTGGGAACGTATTTTTCATCCACATCCTCCTGAACCAACTGCTCTTCCCAACACTGAAGTAGTTGAAGACTGGGTACACCAAATCAGACGTGAAACCACACCTGACGACCTCATCCACCTTGACAACCTCAACTCTCACACTGAACTAATGACTCCGCTGACTCCAGCTGGTGTCAACACAGCTCTCATGGGCACTCGTCGTAGCGCCCCTGGTGCGTCTGACATTGGACACACCCTCCGACAATTCCCTGCTTCTATCATTGCTGCTGTCACTAACTTATTCACCCTCCTCCTTGCCTCTGGATATTTTCCTCTCACCTTCAACTCTGTCACTGCTGTTCTCATTCCATAACCTGGGAACCTCACACTAACCCAAACACTACAGACCCATCAGCCTTCTAGACACACTTGCCAAAGTCTTTGAAAGGCAAGTTAGCATGAGACTCACAACGTACCTGGAAGACAATGACTTGCTATTAAACAGTTTGACTTCCGGCCTCACCGGTCCACACATGACACCTTAAATATCATGACCAATTACATCAGCATCAACCATCACTAAAGACTTAAGACTGCACTCATCACTAAGGACGTTGAGAAGGCTTTTGACACTGGCATGACGGCCTCAAATTACGCAAACAACTTTAATCTTCCCCATTATCACCACTAAACTTCTTGCTAACTACTTAGACAATAGGACAATGAGGATTAAGTTCATCCGACAACACACTGATTACTTCATATTACATGCCAGTGTTCCTCACGGCTCTGTCCTTGCCTGACACTTTACACCCTAAGCATCACTGCCATTCCTGACCCTATTCATTGCACCATATTAACTATATGCTATGTTGAAGATGTCTCTCACATCACGTCTGCATGTCTCTCACCTGATCACGGAAAGCACAAGAAGAACTTTATGTAGTAACAGAATGGGAGTATCACTGGCGCATTATAACCAACTTCAACAACTAAAAAATCCCCTACTTCTCTGTAAAGGAACTGCACACCCTATTCCAGTTCAACTCTATTCATTCTTCCTTAATCCTACTAACATTTCTGTATCTTGTTCCTCTTGGCCTCACACTTTATCAACAATTACTCTTTCACACACACACATTGCACAGAAACATGCAATAGTTCACCAAGCCATGAACAAATTATACAGACTTACATTTGTCAAACCTGATACTAAAATGCACCACTATAAAGCACTTACTAGACCACTCCTAACAAATGCTCCACTTGCTCTCTCCTAAGCGGCAGTAACTAATAAACTAAATCTCCAGAGAATACAAAACAGAGCACTTAGATGTATTCCCAACACTTGTCAGGAAGACTTCAATACCAGCGAAAGTCTTCACGAGAGTACCAACATTCCTGCCCTCAATGTCTACTGGGAAACTTTACTAGACAAACAACTTGACAGACTGCTCTCTTATCACAAACAACACATTGACTTTCTCTTACACTCTCTTAGACACCCACGGAACACACACGATCTCTACTCTACCATCCATCCTCCTCCTCCTAACTCTGTATTTCGTTAGTCTTTAGCTCTCAACACCCAGCACAAGCCATCCGTAAACGTTCAGCAATAACTGTGGCGGGACACGTGTTGGGGTGGTGGGACACGTGTTGGGGATGTGGGACACGTGTTGGGGTGGTGGGACACGTGTTGGGGTGGTGGGACACGTGTTGGGGTGGTGGGATACGTGTTGGGGTGGTGGGACACGTGTTGGGGTGGTGGGAGACGAGTTGGGGTGGTGGGACACGAGTTGGGGTGGTGGGATACGTGTTGGGGTGGTGGGACACGTGGTGAGACACGTGTTTGGGTGGTGGGACACGTGGTGAGACACGTGTTGGGGTGGTGGGACACGTGGTGAGACACGTGTTGGGGTGGTGGGACACGTGGTGAGACACGTGTTGGGGTGGTGGGACACGTGGTGAGACACGTGTTGGGGTGGTGGGACACGTGGTGAGACACGTGTTGGGGTGGTGAGACACGTGCTGGGGTGGTGGGACACGTGTTGGGGTGGTGGGACACGTGCTGGGGTGGTGGGACACGTGTTGGGGTGGTGGGACACGTGTTGGGGTGGTGGGACACGTGCTGGGATGGCGGGACACGTGTTTGGGTGGTGGGACACGTGCAGGGATGGCGGGACACGTGTTGTGGTGGCGGGACACGTGTTGGGGTGGCGGGACACGTGTTGGGGTGGCGGGATACGTGTTGGGGTGGCGGGACACGTGTTGGGGTGGCGGGACACGTGTTGGGGTGGCGGGACACGTGTTGGGGTGGTGGGACACGTGTTGGGGTGGTGGGACACGTGGTGAGACACGTGTTGGGGTGGTGGGACACGTGGTGAGACACGTGTTGGGGTGGTGGGACACGTGGTGAGACACGTGTTGGGGTGGTGGGACACGTGGTGAGACACGTGTTGGGGTGGTGGGACACGTGGTGAGACACGTGCTGGGGTGGTGGGACACGTGTTGGGGTGGTGGGACACGTGCTGGGGTGGTGGGACACGTGTTGGGGTGGTGGGACACGTGTTGGGGTGGTGGGACACGTGTTGGGGTGGTGGGACACGTGTTGGGGTGGTGGGACACGTGTTGGGGTGGTGGGACACGTGTTGGGGTGGTGGGACACGTGTTGGGGTGGCGGGAAACGTGTTGGGGTGGCGGGACACGTGTTGGGGTGGCGGGACACGTGTTGGGGTGGCGGGACACGTGTTGGGGAGGCGGGACACGTGTTGGGGTGGCGGGACACGTGTTGGGGTGGCGGGACACGTGTTGGGGTGGCGGGACACGTGTTGGAATGGTGGGACACGTGTTGGAATGGTGGGACACGTGTTGGGGTGGCGGGATACGTGTTGGGGTGGCGGGACACGTGTTGGGGTGGGGGAACACGTGTTGGGTGGTCGGACACGTGTTGGGCTGGTGGGACACGTGTTGGGGTGGTGGGACACGTGTCGGGGTTGCGGGACACGTGTTGGGACATGTGTTGGGGTGGTGGGACACGTGTTGGGGTGGCGGGACACGTGTTGGGGTGGTGGGACACGTGTTGGGGTGGTGGAACACGTGTTGGGGTGGTGGGACACGTGTTGGGGTGGTGGGACACGTGTTGGGGTTGCGGGACACGTGGTGGGACATGTGTTGGGGTGGTGGGACACGTGTTGGGGTGGTGGGACACGTGTTGGGGTGGTGGGACACGTGTTGGGGTGGTGGGACACGTGTTGGGGTGGCGGGACACGTGTTGGGGTGGCGGGACACGTGTTGGGGTGGCGGGACACGTGTTGGGGTGGCGGGACAAGTGTTGGGACATGTGTTGGGGTGGCGGGACACGTGTTGGGGTGGCGGGACACGTGTTGGGGTGGCGGGACACGTGTTGGGGTGGCGGGACACGTGTTGGGGTGGCGGGACACGTGTTGGGGTGGCGGGACACGTGTTGGGGTGGCGGGACACGTGTTGGGGTGGCGGGACACGTGTTGGGGTGGCGGGACACGTGTTGGGGTGGCGGGACACGTGTTGGGGTGGCGGGACACGTGTTGGGGTGGTGGGACACGTGTTGGGGTGGTGGGACACGTGTTGGGGTGGTGGGACACGTGTTGGGGTGGTGGGACACGTGTTGGGACATGTGTTGGGGTGGTGGGACACGTGTTGGAGTGGCAGGACACGTGTTGGGGTGGTGGGACACGTGTTGGGGTGGTGGGACACGTGTTGGGGTGGAGGGACACGTGGTGGGGTGGTGGGACACGTGTTGGGGTGGTGGGACACGTGTTGGGGTGGCGGGACACGTGTTGGGGTGGCGGGACACGTGTTGGGGTGGTGGGACACGTGTTGGGGTGTTGGGACATGTGTTGGGGTGGTGGGACACGTGTTGGGGTAGTGGGACACGTGTTGGGGTTGCGGGGCACGTGTTGGGGTGGTGGGACACGTGTTGGTGTGGTGGGACACGTGTTGGTGTGGTGGGACACGTGTTGGGTTGGCGGGACACGTGTTGGGGTGGTGGGACACGTGTTGGGGTTGTGGGACACGTGTTGGGACATGTGTTGGGGTGGTAGGACACGTGTTGGAGTGGTGGGACACGTGTTGGGGTTGTGGGACACGTGTTGGGACATGTGTTGGAGTGGTGGGACACGTGTTGGGGTAGTGGGACACGTGTTGGGGTTGCGGGACACGTGTTGGGGTGGTGGGACACGTGTTGGGGTGGTGGGACACGTGTTGGGGTGGCGGGACACGTGTTGGTGTGGCGGGACATGTGTTGGGGTGGTGGGACACGTGTTGGGGTGGTGGGACACGTGTTGGGGTGGTGGGACACGTGTTGGGGTGGTGGGACACGTGTTGGGGTGGTGGGACACGTGTTGGGGTGGTGGGACACGTGTTGGGGTGGTGGGACACGTGTTGGGGTGGTGGGACACGTGTTGGGGTGGTGGGACACGTGGTGGGGTGGTGGGACACGTGGTGGGGTGGTGGGACACGTGGTGGGGTGGTGGGACACGTGGTGGGGTGGTGGGACACGTGGTGGGGTGGTGGGACACGTGGTGGGGTGGTGGGACACGTGTTGGGGTGGTGGGACACGTGTTGGGGTGGTGGGACACGTGTTGGGGTGGTGGGACACGTGTTGGGGTGGTGGGACACGTGTTGGGGTGGTGGGACACGTGTTGGGGTGGTGGGACACGTGTTGGGGTGGTGGGACACGTGTTGGGGTGGTGGGACACGTGTTGGGGTGGTGGGACACGTGTTGGGGTGGTGGGACACGTGTTGGGGTGGTGGGACACGTGTTGGGGTGGTGGGACACGTGTTGGGGTGGTGGGACACGTGTTGGGGTGGTGGGACACGTGTTGGGGTGGTGGGACACGTGTTGGGGTGGTGGGACACGTGTTGGGGTGGTGGGACACGTGTTGGGGTGGTGGGACACGTGTTGGGGTGGTGGGACACGTGTTGGGGTGGTGGGACACGTGTTGGGGTGGTGGGACACGTGCTGGGGTGGCGGGACACGTGCTGGGGTGGCGGGACACGTGTTGGGGTGGCGGGACACGTGTTGGGGTGGCGGGACACGTGTTGGGGTGGCGGGACACGTGTTGGGGTGGTGGGACACGTGTTGGGGTGGTGGGACACGTGTTGGGGTGGTGGGACACGTGTTGGGGTGGTGGGACACGTGTTGGGGTGGTGGGACACGTGTTGGGGTGGTGGGACACGTGTTGGGACATGTGTTGGGGTGGTGGGACACGTGTTGGAGTGGCAGGACACGTGTTGGGGTTGCGGGACACGTGTTGGGGTGGTGGGACACGTGTTGGCGTGGCGGGACACGTGTTGGGGTGGTGGGACACGTGTTGGGGTTGTGGGACATGTGTTGGGACATGTGTTGGGGTGGTGGGACACGTGTTGGGGTGGTGGGACACGTTCTGGGGTGGCGGGACACGTGTTGGGGTGGCGGGACACGTGGTGGGGTGGTGGGACACGTGTTGGGGTGGCGGGACACGTGTTGGGGTGGAGGGACACGTGGTGGGGTGGTGGGACACGTGTTGGTGTGGTGGGACACGTGTTGGGTTGGCGGGACACGTGTTGGAGTGGTGGGACACGTGTTGGGGTTGTGGGACACGTGTTGGGACATGTGTTGTGGTGGTAGGACACGTGTTGGAGTGGTGGGACACGTGTTGGGGTTGTGGGACACATGTTGGGACATGTGTTGGAGTGGTGGGACACGTGTTGGGGTAGTGGGACACGTGTTGGGGTTGCGGGACACGTGTTGGGGTGGTGGGACACGTGTTGGGGTGGTGGGACACGTGTTGGGGTGGCGGGACACGTGTTGGTGTGGCGGGACATGTGTTGGGGTGGTGGGACACGTGTTGGGGTGGTGGGACACGTGTTGGGGTGGCGGGACACGTGTTGGTGTGGCGGGACACGTGTTGGTGTGGCGGGACATGTGTTGGGGTGGTGGGACACGTGTTGGGGTGGTGGGACACGTGTTGGGGTGGTGGGACACGTGTTGGGGTTGCGGGGCACGTGTTGGGGTGGTGGGACACGTGTTGGTGTGGTGGGACACGTGTTGGTGTGGTGGGACACGTGTTGGGTTGGCGGGACACGTGTTGGGGTGGTGGGACACGTGTTGGGGTTGTGGGACACGTGTTGGGACATGTGTTGGGGTGGTAGGACACGTGTTGGAGTGGTGGGACACGTGTTGGGGTTGTGGGACACGTGTTGGGACATGTGTTGGAGTGGTGGGACACGTGTTGGGGTAGTGGGACACGTGTTGGGGTTGCGGGACACGTGTTGGGGTGGTGGGACACGTGTTGGGGTGGTGGGACACGTGTTGGGGTGGCGGGACACGTGTTGGTGTGGCGGGACATGTGTTGGGGTGGTGGGACACGTGTTGGGGTGGTGGGACACGTGTTGGGGTGGTGGGACACGTGTTGGGGTGGTGGGACACGTGTTGGGGTGGTGGGACACGTGTTGGGGTGGTGGGACACGTGTTGGGGTGGTGGGACACGTGTTGGGGTGGTGGGACACGTATTGGGGTGGTGGGACACGTGTTGGGGTGGTGGGACACGTGTTGGGGTGGTGGGACACGTGTTGGGGTGGTGGGACACGTGTTGGGGTGGTGGGACACGTGTTGGGGTGGTGGGACACGTGTTGGGGTGGTGGGACACGTGTTGGGGTGGTGGGACACGTGTTGGGGTGGTGGGACACGTGTTGGGGTGGTGGGACACGTGTTGGGGTGGTGGGACACGTGTTGGGGTGGTGGGACACGTGTTGGGGTGGTGGGACACGTGTTGGGGTGGTGGGACACGTGTTGGGGTGGTGGGACACGTGTTGGGGTGGTGGGACACGTGTTGGGGTGGTGGGACACGTGTTGGGGTGGTGGGACACGTGTTGGGGTGGTGGGACACGTGTTGGGGTGGTGGGACACGTGTTGGGGTGGTGGGACACGTGTTGGGGTGGTGGGACACGTGTTGGGGTGGTGGGACACGTGCTGGGGTGGCGGGACACGTGCTGGGGTGGCGGGACACGTGTTGGGGTGGCGGGACACGTGTTGGGGTGGCGGGACACGTGTTGGGGTGGCGGGACACGTGTTGGGGTGGTGGGACACGTGTTGGGGTGGTGGCACACGTGTTGGGGTGGTGGGACACGTGTTGGGGTGGTGGGACACGTGTTGGGGTGGTGGGACACATGTTGGGACATGTGTTGGAGTGGTGGGACACGTGTTGGGGTAGTGGGACACGTGTTGGGGTTGCGGGACACGTGTTGGGGTGGTGGGACACGTGTTGGGGTGGTGGGACACGTGTTGGGGTGGCGGGACACGTGTTGGTGTGGCGGGACATGTGTTGGGGTGGTGGGACACGTGTTGGGGTGGCGGGACACGTGTTGGTGTGGCGGGACACGTGTTGGTGTGGCGGGACATGTGTTGGGGTGGTGGGACACGTGTTGGGGTGGTGGGACACGTGTTGGGGTTGTGGGACACGTGTTGGGGTGGTGGGACACGTGTTGGGGTGGCGGGAAGTAGTAGGGATGACATGCCACAGAGGATTTTTTTTCTGGGGGAAAAAATCCTCTGTAGCATGTCAGGGTTTTCAGGTGAATATGGATAGTCACAGAATCGGAATTAAGGAATTCTTATGAGAAAAGTAATTTCTGAGATTTTAGAGGTTTGTTAAAAGTTCTTATGATGAAAATAAGTTCGTACAAGTTTGTTAAAGTTCTTATGGGAGAAATTCAAAAATCCTCTGTGGTGTGTTGGGGGTTTCAGGTGAATTTGGACAGTCACAGATTCGGAATTAGGGAATTCTTATGAGGAAAATAATTTCCGAGATTTTAGAGGTTTGTTAAGTGTTCTTATGAGGAAAATAAGTATGAAAATCTTAATGAAAAATTCAGGAAAAAATCCCCTTTAGGACACAGCATTTCCAGGTAAACTCTACGGACAACCTTTGCCCGTTTTCAATCACACATTTTTCAGAGAGCATTTTCAAATAATATTGTCTTAGACGTTTTGTTAAGGAAAACAGACATCTTAGCCATAATATTTAAGACAGAAAATTAGTCAAAAACCAGTTTTAGCTTAAATTCTTCAGAGTCCACTTTGTTAGCAAAATTATTCAGAGACCCTTTAAAGCACAAATTTCATCAGAACAGTTTTAGGGTAAAGTGACTAAGAAAATATATTTTAACAGAAGTGCAGGTTTGGTATGAAAAGCTGAACTAGTTACATTTTGGAGAGAAATTTTATGACTGAAGATGTCTTAAAGAATAACATGATGGAAGAAGGAGAGTTTCTTTGATGAACGAAGGTGTCTTAGAGAACAACTTTTTTGGAGAACGAAGGTGAATTAGAGATAACTTTGATGACTCTGAGAATAACTTTGATCAACGAAGATGGATTGGAAAGTTTCTCTATTGAACGAAGGTGACTTGCAGATTAACTTTTATGATTTAGTGAATATCTTTGATGTCTTAGAGAACAACATTGATGTCTTAGAGAACAACTTTGATGACTCTGAGAATAACTTTTATGTCTTAGAGAACAACTTTGATGAGCAAGATTAACTTTAGATGTCTCTGAGAATAACTTTTATAACAGAAATTAACTTTAATGAACAAAAGTGAGTTAGAGAATACCTTCTGATGACTCCGAGAATAACTTTGATGAACAAAGATGTTTTGGAAAGTTTCTCTGAAGAACGAAGGTGACTCTGAGAATAACTTTTGTTAGCTCTTAGAATAACTTTGATGACTTTGAGAATGTCTTTGAGAACATGAGTAGTATTTTGTTAGCTCAGAGAATAACTTTTTGATGAGATAGAGAATAACTTTTTATGTCTTGGAGAAGAACATTGATGGCTTAGAGAGAATATCTTTGATGAACGGAAAGTTACTTAGAGAATAACATTTCATGACTGAGAATAACTTTTATGAACGAAGATGTCTGAGATTAACTTTGATAGCTCAGAATAACTTTTGTGGACATGAGAATATCTTTGGATAACTCTGAGAATAACTTTGATGTCTTTGAAACAACTTTGATGTACGAGAGTGAGTTAGAGATTACCTTTGTTAACTCTGAGATTAACTTTGATGAACGAGAAAATACTTTTTGATGACATCGAGAATAATTTTGATAGCTCTGAGAATAACTTTTATGCCTCTGAGATTAACTTTAATGAACGAAGATGTCTTAGAAAGTTTTTCTGATGAACGAAAGGTTACTTAGAGAATAACATTTGATGACTGAGATTAACTTTTTGATGACTCTGAGAATAACTTTGAGGATGCGAGTAAATTGTTGAGTGTTTGAGAGTGTCTTTGATATCTCGAAGAGTGCCATTGAAGTCTTAAAGGATGTTTTTGATGTCTCAAAGGATGTCTTTGAGTGCAACTTTGATGTCTTTGAGTAAGTCCTTGATGTCTCGAAGAGTGTCTTTGACTATATTTCTTACTTAACGACATATAATTTTAGTTAGGAACAATGATGAATATGACTATTTTAGCTGAGGAAAGACATGAAAAATATGATGACAGTGACTATTTAGTGCTCCACAAAGTATAAATGTCAGTTAAGAACAGCGATGATAGATATCTTTGGCTATTTTTTCGTACTTGACGACATATAATTTTAGTTACGAAAGCGTTGAAAGAAGTTTCCTTGACTATTTTTTTTAGCGAAGTGAAAGGATATTTTAGTTAAGAACTGTGCTGAACGAGGCTAATTCTGACTATTTTTAGTTGATTGGATAATAAGTTTAGTTGAGAAATGACGAAAGTCACTATGTTTTAGTTGATTGGTGAAAGATTTTTAGTTAAGGAACGTTACAAGAAAAGTTTGTCTTTGTAAATTTGGAACTGAATAAAGTGTAGATTTGTTTAAGAACAGGGTTGGTAGAACTATTAAGTTGACTACGAGAATTACTTTGACATAGTTTTTGCAAATTAACTAGGTGACTAAATTTGTTGGGGGGAACTGTATTGCTGATGATAATATTTGAAAAAAGAACTAGTTACTGAATGGAAGAAATAATTGGTTTAAAGATACAAAGAACATAAAAAAAATTGAGACTAAGTAAGGGAATGAACACAGTGAACATATGGTGAACACAGAAAACATGTAAGAAAAAGTTGATGAATAGAGTGAACATGCTGGGAATATGAACTTACAGAGAACATGATAAGGAACATAGGGAATACAAACAATGAAATTGTGAAGAACATAGAGAACATTGAGAACATGCATACTGAGTATAAAAGTTATACAGATAACATATGATGTACATGAAAACAAGACAAAGAACATAGTGAACATACGGGGAAAATGGTAGAAAACAGAAAAATTGAGAAAAACAGGTTAAAAAATATGAACTGAGCATGCTGTGAACATTTGTAGAACATGAAGTGAACACAGAAAGCATGGAAAAAATGTGAAGACCACAGCTGAATATAGAGAAAATATGCAAATACAGTATGATTATTGAAGGTTTGGATACGTTGGGGATGAGAAGGTAACCCAGCAAACAATTTTAGGTTGCCACAACATATCTGGAAAGTATTTGAAAGTATTGGAAACGTTTGTTTTATCGTATCAGATACGATATTGTGTGTGGACTTAAATAGGTTTCCAAAACTTATAACCAAGACATATGTATCTAACACTAATTTGAGATGTTGTGGCAACTTACACTCCTAACATGAGTCATTCATAATCCATTCATACACCAATATGAATCTCTTGTGAAAGGTTTGAGCCTTATCTGAACCCTTTTCACATCTTTGTGTTTAAAGTTAAATTTCTTGAAATTAAATTATATTATTTTATATTATATTATATTTTTATTATATTTTATTTTATAATTTATTATTATTTTTCTTATATTTTTTTATATTATATTATTGTTTTCAATTTAAATATTAAAACCAATTTAAGGGTAAAAAAATCAAATAATTTATATTTCTTTTATTATTTACTAACAAATCAGCAAAAATACAAAAACATATGACCTATATAATTATATATATAATATATATATAAATAATTTATATAATATATATATATATATATATATATATATATATATATATATATATATATATATATATATTAGTGTAATACATAAGAATGAAGTGTAATAGTATATATATTATATATATATATATATTTATATATAAATAATATATTTATATATAAATAATATATTTATATATAAATAATATATTTATATATAATATATATATATATATATATAAATAATATATATATAAATAATATATATATATAAATAATATATATATGATAACCATCTTTGTAACCTATATGTAACTCCCTCTTTGTAACAAAGTTCAAATAAAGCAAATATATGTGTACATACAAAAGAATGGGGGTGGTAGAAGATAATATTAGTGTTTAGTGAGTGACCACAAGGTCTCCTCTGAATACTTTTTATTTTCTTCTCCGAGGCTATGGGTCCCCACATTGGCACCAGAGGTCTTCCTCACAAACTTTTTATATAATATATATATATAAATAATATATATAAAGGTAAAACTAGCTAGTTATACGTAGATATATGATAACTAACCAACCCTACCAAACCTAACCTAATATTATATATATATATATATATATATATATATATATATAAATATATATATATATATATAAATATATATATATATATATATATATATATATATATATATATATATAAATATATATATATATATAATATATATATATATATATATAATATATATTATATATATATATATATAATATATATTATATATATATATATAATATATATTATATTTATATATATATATATATAAATATATATATATATATATATATATAAATATATGCAAACAAGCCTGAATGGTCCCCAGGACTATATACAACTGAAAACTCACACCCCAGAAGTGACTCGAACCCATACTCCCACAACTGGTATGTACAGGGACGCCTTAATCCGCTTGACCATCACGACCGGACATAAGGAAGTGATAGCCGAGGCTATATGAACCACTTCCCCGCCGGCACTCGGATGGTAATCTTGGGCATAGCATTTTATCAAATCACCTCATTCTTTGGGGCACACGTGAGGAACACAAATGCAAACAAGCCTGAATGGTCCCCAGGACTATATACAACTGAAAACTCACACCCCAGAAGTGACTCGAACCCATACTCCCACAACTGGTATGTACAGGGACGCCTTAATCCGCTTGACCATCACGACCGGACATAAGGAAGTGATAGCCGAGGCTATATGAACCACTTCCCCGCCGGCACTCGGATGGTAATCTTGGGCATAGCATTTTATCAAATCACCTCATTCTTTGGGGCACACGTGAGGAACACAAATGCAAACAAGCCTGAATGGTCCCCAGGACTATATACAACTGAAAACTCACACCCCAGAAGTGACTCGAACCCATACTCCCACAACTGGTATGTACAGGGACGCCTTAATCCGCTTGACCATCACGACCGGACATAAGGAAGTGATAGCCGAGGCTATATGAACCACTTCCCCGCCGGCACTCGGATGGTAATCTTGGGCATAGCATTTTATCAAATCACCTCATTCTTTGGGGCACACGTGAGGAACACAAATGCAAACAAGCCTGAATGGTCCCCAGGACTATATACAACTGAAAACTCACACCCCAGAAGTGACTCGAACCCATACTCCCACAACTGGTATGTACAGGGACGCCTTAATCCGCTTGACCATCACGACCGGACATAAGGAAGTGATAGCCGAGGCTATATGAACCACTTCCCCGCCGGCACTCGGATGGTAATCTTGGGCATAGCATTTTATCAAATCACCTCATTCTTTGGGGCACACGTGAGGAACACAAATGCAAACAAGCCTGAATGGTCCCCAGGACTATATACAACTGAAAACTCACACCCCAGAAGTGACTCGAACCCATACTCCCACAACTGGTATGTACAGGGACGCCTTAATCCGCTTGACCATCACGACCGGACATAAGGAAGTGATAGCCGAGGCTATATGAACCACTTCCCCGCCGGCACTCGGATGGTAATCTTGGGCATAGCATTTTATCAAATCACCTCATTCTTTGGGGCACACGTGAGGAACACAAATGCAAACAAGCCTGAATGGTCCCCAGGACTATATACAACTGAAAACTCACACCCCAGAAGTGACTCGAACCCATACTCCCACAACTGGTATGTACAGGGACGCCTTAATCCGCTTGACCATCACGACCGGACATAAGGAAGTGATAGCCGAGGCTATATGAACCACTTCCCCGCCGGCACTCGGATGGTAATCTTGGGCATAGCATTTTATCAAATCACCTCATTCTTTGGGGCACACGTGAGGAACACAAATGCAAACAAGCCTGAATGGTCCCCAGGACTATATACAACTGAAAACTCACACCCCAGAAGTGACTCGAACCCATACTCCCACAACTGGTATGTACAGGGACGCCTTAATCCGCTTGACCATCACGACCGGACATAAGGAAGTGATAGCCGAGGCTATATGAACCACTTCCCCGCCGGCACTCGGATGGTAATCTTGGGCATAGCATTTTATCAAATCACCTCATTCTTTGGGGCACACGTGAGGAACACAAATGCAAACAAGCCTGAATGGTCCCCAGGACTATATACAACTGAAAACTCACACCCCAGAAGTGACTCGAACCCATACTCCCACAACTGGTATGTACAGGGACGCCTTAATCCGCTTGACCATCACGACCGGACATAAGGAAGTGATAGCCGAGGCTATATGAACCACTTCCCCGCCGGCACTCGGATGGTAATCTTGGGCATAGCATTTTATCAAATCACCTCATTCTTTGGGGCACACGTGAGGAACACAAATGCAAACAAGCCTGAATGGTCCCCAGGACTATATACAACTGAAAACTCACACCCCAGAAGTGACTCGAACCCATACTCCCACAACTGGTATGTACAGGGACGCCTTAATCCGCTTGACCATCACGACCGGACATAAGGAAGTGATAGCCGAGGCTATATGAACCACTTCCCCGCCGGCACTCGGATGGTAATCTTGGGCATAGCATTTTATCAAATCACCTCATTCTTTGGGGCACACGTGAGGAACACAAATGCAAACAAGCCTGAATGGTCCCCAGGACTATATACAACTGAAAACTCACACCCCAGAAGTGACTCGAACCCATACTCCCACAACTGGTATGTACAGGGACGCCTTAATCCGCTTGACCATCACGACCGGACATAAGGAAGTGATAGCCGAGGCTATATGAACCACTTCCCCGCCGGCACTCGGATGGTAATCTTGGGCATAGCATTTTATCAAATCACCTCATTCTTTGGGGCACACGTGAGGAACACAAATGCAAACAAGCCTGAATGGTCCCCAGGACTATATACAACTGAAAACTCACACCCCAGAAGTGACTCGAACCCATACTCCCACAACTGGTATGTACAGGGACGCCTTAATCCGCTTGACCATCACGACCGGACATAAGGAAGTGATAGCCGAGGCTATATGAACCACTTCCCCGCCGGCACTCGGATGGTAATCTTGGGCATAGCATTTTATCAAATCACCTCATTCTTTGGGGCACACGTGAGGAACACAAATGCAAACAAGCCTGAATGGTCCCCAGGACTATATACAACTGAAAACTCACACCCCAGAAGTGACTCGAACCCATACTCCCACAACTGGTATGTACAGGGACGCCTTAATCCGCTTGACCATCACGACCGGACATAAGGAAGTGATAGCCGAGGCTATATGAACCACTTCCCCGCCGGCACTCGGATGGTAATCTTGGGCATAGCATTTTATCAAATCACCTCATTCTTTGGGGCACACGTGAGGAACACAAATGCAAACAAGCCTGAATGGTCCCCAGGACTATATACAACTGAAAACTCACACCCCAGAAGTGACTCGAACCCATACTCCCACAACTGGTATGTACAGGGACGCCTTAATCCGCTTGACCATCACGACCGGACATAAGGAAGTGATAGCCGAGGCTATATGAACCACTTCCCCGCCGGCACTCGGATGGTAATCTTGGGCATAGCATTTTATCAAATCACCTCATTCTTTGGGAGTATGGGTTCGAGTCACTTCTGGGGTGTGAGTTTTCAGTTGTATATAGTCCTGGGGACCATTCAGGCTTGTTTGCATTTGTGTTCCTCACGTGTGCCCCAAAGAATGAGGTGATTTGATAAAATGCTATGCCCAAGATTACCATCCGAGTGCCGGCGGGGAAGTGGTTCATATAGCCTCGGCTATCACTTCCTTATGTCCGGTCGTGATGGTCAAGCGGATTAAGGCGTCCCTGTACATACCAGTTGTGGGAGTATGGGTTCGAGTCACTTCTGGGGTGTGAGTTTTCAGTTGTATATAGTCCTGGGGACCATTCAGGCTTGTTTGCATTTGTGTTCCTCACGTGTGCCCCAAAGAATGAGGTGATTTGATAAAATGCTATGCCCAAGATTACCATCCGAGTGCCGGCGGGGAAGTGGTTCATATAGCCTCGGCTATCACTTCCTTATGTCCGGTCGTGATGGTCAAGCGGATTAAGGCGTCCCTGTACATACCAGTTGTGGGAGTATGGGTTCGAGTCACTTCTGGGGTGTGAGTTTTCAGTTGTATATAGTCCTGGGGACCATTCAGGCTTGTTTGCATTTGTGTTCCTCACGTGTGCCCCAAAGAATGAGGTGATTTGATAAAATGCTATGCCCAAGATTACCATCCGAGTGCCGGCGGGGAAGTGGTTCATATAGCCTCGGCTATCACTTCCTTATGTCCGGTCGTGATGGTCAAGCGGATTAAGGCGTCCCTGTACATACCAGTTGTGGGAGTATGGGTTCGAGTCACTTCTGGGGTGTGAGTTTTCAGTTGTATATAGTCCTGGGGACCATTCAGGCTTGTTTGCATTTGTGTTCCTCACGTGTGCCCCAAAGAATGAGGTGATTTGATAAAATGCTATGCCCAAGATTACCATCCGAGTGCCGGCGGGGAAGTGGTTCATATAGCCTCGGCTATCACTTCCTTATGTCCGGTCGTGATGGTCAAGCGGATTAAGGCGTCCCTGTACATACCAGTTGTGGGAGTATGGGTTCGAGTCACTTCTGGGGTGTGAGTTTTCAGTTGTATATAGTCCTGGGGACCATTCAGGCTTGTTTGCATTTGTGTTCCTCACGTGTGCCCCAAAGAATGAGGTGATTTGATAAAATGCTATGCCCAAGATTACCATCCGAGTGCCGGCGGGGAAGTGGTTCATATAGCCTCGGCTATCACTTCCTTATGTCCGGTCGTGATGGTCAAGCGGATTAAGGCGTCCCTGTACATACCAGTTGTGGGAGTATGGGTTCGAGTCACTTCTGGGGTGTGAGTTTTCAGTTGTATATAGTCCTGGGGACCATTCAGGCTTGTTTGCATTTGTGTTCCTCACGTGTGCCCCAAAGAATGAGGTGATTTGATAAAATGCTATGCCCAAGATTACCATCCGAGTGCCGGCGGGGAAGTGGTTCATATAGCCTCGGCTATCACTTCCTTATGTCCGGTCGTGATGGTCAAGCGGATTAAGGCGTCCCTGTACATACCAGTTGTGGGAGTATGGGTTCGAGTCACTTCTGGGGTGTGAGTTTTCAGTTGTATATAGTCCTGGGGACCATTCAGGCTTGTTTGCATTTGTGTTCCTCACGTGTGCCCCAAAGAATGAGGTGATTTGATAAAATGCTATGCCCAAGATTACCATCCGAGTGCCGGCGGGGAAGTGGTTCATATAGCCTCGGCTATCACTTCCTTATGTCCGGTCGTGATGGTCAAGCGGATTAAGGCGTCCCTGTACATACCAGTTGTGGGAGTATGGGTTCGAGTCACTTCTGGGGTGTGAGTTTTCAGTTGTATATAGTCCTGGGGACCATTCAGGCTTGTTTGCATTTGTGTTCCTCACGTGTGCCCCAAAGAATGAGGTGATTTGATAAAATGCTATGCCCAAGATTACCATCCGAGTGCCGGCGGGGAAGTGGTTCATATAGCCTCGGCTATCACTTCCTTATGTCCGGTCGTGATGGTCAAGCGGATTAAGGCGTCCCTGTACATACCAGTTGTGGGAGTATGGGTTCGAGTCACTTCTGGGGTGTGAGTTTTCAGTTGTATATAGTCCTGGGGACCATTCAGGCTGTTTGCATTTGTGTTCCTCACGTGTGCCCCAAAGAATGAGGTGATTTGATAAAATGCTATGCCCAAGATTACCATCCGAGTGCCGGCGGGGAAGTGGTTCATATAGCCTCGGCTATCACTTCCTATGTCCGGTCGTGATGGTCAAGCGGATTAAGGCGTCCCTGTACATACCAGTTGTGGGAGTATGGGTTCGAGTCAC
>NC_091219.1:861562-947977 GCF_040958095.1 Procambarus clarkii | reverse complement strand
GGGTGGCAGCGACCATTATTCTACGTTTATATTCATATCACCGTGTTGGGAATTTCATTGCGAGTACATTGATACCAAAATTAACGCTGTAGGACAAGTGTGGAAGTGATAACAATCCCAAGAGTAAAAACATTTTGTTGCTCTTGGGCACTCACGGCGAGTCATCTACGTAGGTATTTATTGGGTGCTGGTATTCATATAACTTTTGGTGACCGTTTTTGATGATTTTCTTTTAGAGAATGTTATTGCGAACACGTTGGTACCAAAATGAAATACATAGCTCGAGAACTAAGGTCAGGAGAGTAAAAAGAGTATACACATTTTTGTTTTGACGCTTAATTAAGGTTATTGTGAGTACTCATCGCCTGCCTAGAAACTGGAACTAGTAATTCCATCTATCATACATATCATACAAGAGGAGCCACACATCTATGGATCATCCAATAAAATCAGCAGACTTCTAGATGTTACTACTGCTCGGCTTAGACTCGGTTACAAGTATCTCTGGGAATTCTCATTATCTGCTGATGTAGACCTGACCAAATGTAAACTGTGTCAACAAAATTATTCGCACACCCTCCGTCACTATGTGATGGAGTGCGAAAAGATACATGAATTTAGAGACAATTCTATAACCAATGTTCCAGCGATGTGTCAATATTTCATTCAAAATGATCTGCTACCAGAAATTTTAGCCAAATATCCCCAGTTTGCTAACTGTAGATAACAACTAAGTGATTGTAACCTATCCACCGCTGCCCACTGGATGGGGGACGGTGTGCAGGACAAACATATAAATTTTGATACTAGCTCTCCACATATGTCAGTTGCTTAATTTAGAACCTGTACTTGAGGTCGATCTCGAACCCATTGTTGATGTGATGACTTATATTGAATTTTGTAACTAGCTCATCAAGATTGTAACTTGCTTAGCTAAATGAATTGTGGGGTTCAGTCCCTGAGCCCATTATGTGCCTCTGTAACCCTTTCCACAACCGCCCACAAGATGGGTATGGGGTGCATAATGGGGTGGGGTGTCTTGGCCAAACGTGCCACATCAAAACCACAAGTTGACATTGAATGTGAATTAACAATGAGACAAGTAAGATTTATACTAATACATTTATACTAACTCTGTTGAGCGTTGACCATTTATACATCAAATCTGTTGATGTGAGCACTTTAGTTTAGTCTGCCGTTTAAAGAAAAAAAGAGCATATCAATGGTATATCACAGAAAACGAATTTATCATAAACTCATGTATTTGTCTTATCATATTGAACTGCATTCATATTTTTAATATATAACAATATGAATATACAAATTTCTGTAAATCCCCTACCTTGTTGGAATCTGTGGAAATGAATGAGCAAATGTGCTGGCTGAAGGCGCTGAAGGAAACCACATTGGTTTCATTTTGGATACAAATGTCCATGGAAATTCAAAATGGAAACTAATTATATAGTTGAACCTGCAGAGACGAGTTTAAGAATCTGTGTTGAGAGTGATGGACACAGCCTTCACAATTATACTTCAGAGAATGTAAACATCTAAGAGTCATTAGAAATATGTGTAGAATAATAAACCCTACATTGTTTGAGTTAGGGAAAACACCATTTGTGATATATAGATACTATAGCTGTTCCTAAAGATTCACCCTTTTTTGCACCAGCAAGATAACATATAAGATTTTAAGAGTTGACGAATGTTAATATTCTTGTTTGATAAACTGTGAACTTGAAACATAGTTAATAAGAACATATTAACACAACAAAATGTATCCAGAATCCTTAACACCACTTTCCAGCAACTTATATAATTTATATAAATTATTTTAGAGAATAATACATAAATTATATATTTAAACATGATATAGTGTTTAGTGGAATGTATAAGGAGTCAAATTGTGTTAAAAAGAGCAATTTTTAGAAAATTTGGAAAAATACTTTTTTCTGTTCAAATTATAACTAAATGGATTATAAAGGTTTCACTCAGCCAATATATATCATTCACAATTTATTAATGAATTTTACAAAAAAACACCATAAATTTTATATTTAAACATGTAAAAACTATTTGTTTTACATTTGGAAGAAAATAATTGTAGAAAAACAATTTATAATTAAACCTTTGTGTTTGGATTTTTTGAGTAAAAGTTTCTCAAAGGCTTTCCTGCACCATTCTCAATGCAAATCATTCCCACACCTATGGCAAGAGATAGGCGAACGTTGTGTAGATGATTTGTGTTTGCTGGGAACGGCCTCTTATTAAGAAAGAGTGAGAACACGACTCGTTCACTTGACTGTCGTGTGCTCTCCCCAACAATCGGGCTCTACGGTTAACCACAAGGTCGCCAACTGGTGTTTTAGGTGGCCAGTAACACCATCAGTGGACTGGTGGAATTAGTGGTAGCCTTGGCAAGGTCACACTCAACAGATCAGGAATCAAGCAGGTACTTATTGTGATCACTCTATGCTTACCAGTATAATATAGCCACAAGATCAATGGAAGGAATGATAAAAACACAAAGGTGATTTTGTATTTTACTTAAAATGTATGAAAGATGTCACAAGGCCAAACAATAATCAATAAATCAACTGATCCTGACGCGGCCGGTAATTCCCACGAATAGTATGTGATCACTAGGTGGCAACACCTCCCCCTCCTCATCAAGTGTCAAGAAGAGCTGATCGCCTGGCCTCTCTGCGCGAAAGCTTTGCTTGTTTTCTAGATTCACGCGCGCTGTTTCTTTAAATTCTCCAATATTATTCGAAACTCGCACACACGATATTGACTACAATAGTACGTATCACTTGGTTACACTGTACTCAGGCTCAAACAGTCTTTTCTACAATCAATGCTACCATGACTCACTGTAATGGTCTTACACTGTTATTCATCCAACAATATATTATGAAATATTAACACTGAAGTTTTCAGTACTTTCTCTCGTGGGCGATAACGCAATAATTCACTGTACTCACAAACGACTTATCACTGCATGAACATAGCATGTATAATGTAGATACATCAAATATCAATACATGGAAAATAAATGATTTCTGGGCACACAGCCTAACTTTCAAATAAGGGCATAATATTATATATAATTTACCTCTATATGTTCATATCAAAATCTATAGAAAGATATACACAACACAGTAAAATTATCACTTGTTCCTGGTGCCTGCACACACCAATAATCAACATGAATATTACAAGTACTCTTGATAGTACTGTCTAGCACACTGGTGCTTTACCGTGACATGGGTGAGACTTGCTCACGACATATAAAATCCTCAGGCTAGATAATATAGCCGAATAATATAGCTAACTAAAGGGGAATGGGGAGGGAACTAGAAACACCTACTTCACCCTATCCTCCGATGAGAGTCGAGATGTAGCTCCTGGTCCTCGTGTCGGGAACGCCCCCACACACACGTCGTCGTGTCCTACCAGAGCCTCTCGTCGTCCCACCGTTTAGCGCGTCGTCTCCGTGCCTCCTCACTGCAGGTCCGTACTCCTTCTTGACTTCTTGAAGGGTTGGAGTCGGTCTCCTGGCCGTCGTCTTCTCCCAGCAACGGCTGTCGCCTACGTCTCAGCTACAGTCGTCCGGTTTCCCCAAATAGTCCTCTCTTCCTCAGCTACCCAGTGGCTCTGTCAGCCACTACGCTGTCACGAACTGGTGAATTGCCACAGACGTCACATACGTCACTGCACGGCTTCACTGCTTCTTGCACAGTACCTGACTGGAGCACTTGTTGCTCAAATAACCGTCAATTCCCTCTTCTGGTTCAACACATGAACTAGGGAAGACTTCTCAGAGTACTGGCGGACTTCAGGTGACGCGTAAATCCACGGGAGCGGGAAACAACTGTCCAACTGACAGGACCAACCGTCGCACGTCCGACCTCTATGACGTGTCGTGTCTGACTGCTGGCGCCAGAGTGGCGCGCGACCTGGACCCCCTTCCTTCGTGACGTCACTTTCGCCACGGGAAGTTCTCATTGGCTCCCGGTGCCACATTGCTGTCGGTGACCAATCCGGTGCCACTGACGTCACACGGTTTTGGCGGGAGATCAGGGAGGCAAGCGCCATCTTGGCTCCCTAAAGGGCCTATACCATAGGCCAAAATATTACTTTCACAAATTTCTCGGCTCTCCGAGAACACTTCACTCTCTCCCATATATCAAATTGTAGCCTGCAACGTAGAGAACGCTTGGGAAAAGTAGACATGACTCTTACCGCAGGCGTGGGAGAATTATAAAGGGGGGAACACCGTCACAATATATATATATATATATATATATATATATATATATATATATATATATATATATATATATATATATATATATATATTCTTGTTCAACTTCTCTTGTTAACAAGAGAAATGTTGAACAAGAATACCTGCATAATAGACAAAACCCAAGATGCCAGAAGATTACAAATTCTCGAAGTAATTCACATAAGAATAGAACAACCTACCATGAACACCCAAATCACGGAACTATTTACTCTACCCACCATGAGAGTAACGACAAGACCAGAACATAACGATGCCAACACAGAAGACAATGTCCAACATAACAGGCCAATTACACTGGATTAATCTTTGTGTTTAGATAGGAGCTGCCTCGTATGGGCCAATAAGCCTTCTGCAGTTACCTGTATGTTTCACCTCAAATTTATCATTTATTTTTCACATAAAAAACATCGTCACCAAAAAACTCTCACATCTCAACAAAGTTTACCTACACCAGAGAATAGCTGAAGGTTCGCCATCTGCAACATGGTATCTTCAGGCAACCAAATTAGAAACTGATTCAGAGGTATAAAACAGCCATAGAGTTAGTTAGGAGCAAGGGAGGAATCCCGATCATATGTGGCATTCTTCCAAGAAAGGGAGTGGGAAATGAATGGATATCGAGGGCACTTGGTGTCAATTGCCGGCTGGAAAGATATTGCAAATCAAATGCAATATCTTTCATAGACAACTGGGAACACTTCTATGGAAGAAATGAAATGTATGCTCGTGATGGGGTGCATCTATCGAGAGCTGGGGTTGTTGCTGTTGCGAACTCGCTAGAAGAAGTGGTTAGAGGTGTTTGTTTGGGTTTAAACTGTTAGTAGTTAGAGGTATGGGAATTGATTTGGAGGAAGGAGGTAATAAAAGTATGTGTTTGTGGGAGAAAGGAATCGGCAAAACGATCAGGGAAAGAGAAGGTCCGCAAAATAACAATTCACTTAGGGTATATTACACTAACAGTAGAAGTCTAAGAAATAAAATTAACGAATTAAATGCTCTTGTCTGCACAGAAAAAATAGATATTATTGCACTTACCGAAACGTGGATGAATGTAGAAAATAGAGAACTATTAGCTGAATATCAAATATATGGATTTAAACTATTTCACACAGATAGATATATTAGACGAGGAGGTGGAGTAGCCATATATGTTAGGGACAATTTGAAATGTAGTCTCAAAGAGGGAATCAAAACAGAGCCACACACAGAAACTATTTGGATTGAATTAAACGAAAAAGCTAATAATATTATAATAGGAGTAATATATAGGCCACCAAATTTAGACAGAATGGAAGCAAAGCATCTATGGGATGAAATATCTAGAGCATCTAGATCTAACAGTATTTATGTCATGGGTGACTTTAATTTTAGCGGAATAAACTGGTTGAACAAAACAGGGAATAGTGAAGCAGAAGATTTTCTAGAATTAATTGACGATTGCTTTCTTACGCAACACATTAAGGAACCAACACGGGAAAATAATATTTTAGATTTAGTGTTAACTAACAGGGAAACGCAAATTAATGACATCGAAATAGGGAGTGAGCTAGGGAGCAGTGATCACAAAGAAATCAGATTTAGCATAGAATGGAATAGACCAGTAGGAGAAAATTCTGTTAAAGTGCCAGATTTTCGAAAAGCTGATTTTAATAGCCTAAGAAATTTTTTGGGTCAAATTGATTGGAATGGCTTGGGTATGGGGTGTGGGCCGGTCTTGGAGCGAGACATGAACCCAGCGATAGGTGACTTAAATGGGGATTTCGATGTGGATTCAATATATAACTTATTTAAGAATATTCTAAACAAAGCACAGGAACGTAGTATACCATACAAATTGAATAGATCGTATACTAATGACCCAAAGTGGATAACAAAGAATTTGAAGAACCTTATAGGTAAAAAGAGAGCTTGGTACAAAAGGATTAAAAATGGGGAGGTCACTTTAGAACAGGAATTCGTACAACTGGTTAGAAATGTTAAAAAAGAGATAAGGAAAGCAAAAAGAAACTATGAAGTTCGCATAGCAGGGCAAGCAAAGACAAATCCTAAAGGGTTTTTTCAGTTATATCGTACTAAGACTAGGGAAAGGATAGGTCCATTAAAAACTGAGACAGGTCAAATAACAGATAGTGATGAAGAGATGAGTAGTATTTTTAATAAATATTTTGTATCTGTATTTACTAAAGAGGAACTTAACAATATGCCTTCAGCCGAACAAGTCTATGTGGGTGGGGACGAGGACAGGTTGACAAGTTTAGCAGTTACCAGGGAGGATGTTCTTAAACAAATAGTAAAACTCAAACCAAACAAATCCCCAGGGCCGGATGAAGTGTTTGCTAGGGTGCTTAAAGAATGCAAAGAGGAGCTTTGTGACCCACTGTCAACCATATTTAATAAATCAATAGAGTCAGGCAGAGTGCCAGAGTTTTGGAAAGTTGCTAATGTGATACCAGTTTTTAAAAAAGGAGATAGATCACTTGCGTCTAACTATCGACCAATTAGCCTAACGTCTATTGTGGGAAAGTTACTCGAATCTATAATAGCAAATAAAATTCGTCTTCATCTTGAAAAACATAAATTAATAATTGAGTCGCAACATGGTTTTATAAATGGCCGTTCATGTTTAACAAATTTGTTATCTTTTTATTCTAGCATTGTTGAGGCGGTTGATGGTGGTGGGGATTGCGATGTTGTATACCTTGACTTTAGCAAAGCTTTTGATACAGTGCCACATGAAAGACTGATTAAAAAAATAGAGTCTCATGGTATTGGGGGTGCTATATTAAGCTGGATTAGGGCATGGCTATACCAAAGGAAACAGAGAGTTAGTATAAATGGAATCAAGTCAGAGTGGGAAAATGTTGTAAGTGGAGTGCCTCAAGGCTCTGTCCTGGGACCTCTGTTGTTTATAATATATATAAATGATTTAGATTCAGGTTTGAGTAGCAACATTTGCAAATTTGCCGATGATACGAAAATCGGTAGGGAAATTAATTCGGAGGAGGACTCACTATCACTTCAAGTTGATCTAGATAGGGTTTTGAAATGGTCAAAGGATTGGCAGATGCAGTTTAATGCTGATAAATGTAAAGTTCTGAGGTTAGGTAATGATGATAGAGTTACAAGATACGAGCTAGATGGTGTTGTGATTGCGAAGTCGGATTGCGAAAGGGATCTGGGAGTTATGATTAGTAAGAATTTAAAACAAAAGGATCAATGCATAAATGTTCGTAATAAGGCAAATCGGACACTTGGATTTATTAATCGCAGCGTTAGTAACAAGACACCTGGTGTGGTTCTCAAGCTATATCTTGCTCTAGTTAGGCCCCATTTAGATTATGCAGTTCAGTTTTGGTCGCCATATTATAGAATGGATATAAATTCACTTGAACGTGTCCAGCGTAGGATGACTAAGTTAATTCCCCAAATTAGAAATCTTTCATATGAAGAAAGATTAACAAAGCTTAAGTTGCATTCACTGGAAAGGCGAAGAGTTAGGGGTGACATGATAGAGGTTTACAAGTGGATGAATGGACATAACCGGGGGGATATTAATAGGGTATTAAAAGTATCAACACAGGACAGAACACGAAACAATGGGTATAAATTGGATAAGTTTAGATTTAGGAAAGACTTGGGTAAATACTGGTTCAGTAACAGGGTTGTTGATTTGTGGAACCAATTGCCGCGTAACATTGTGGAGGTGGGGTCCCTCGATTGTTTCAAGCACGGGTTGGACAAGTATATGAGTGGGATTGGGTGGTTATAGAATAGGAGCTGCCTCGTATGGGCCAATAGGCCTTCTGCAGTTATCTTTGTTCTTATGTTCTTATGTTCTTATGAAAGGATAAATATCCCAAAAGGAATCCACAGGGGAAATAGCAGTTAGGTTATATAGACTACGTCTAGGTTACAGATGCAACTGGGAGATTGGTGAAACCCGACAGAGAGAGTGCATCTTCTGCCAAACTGTCACAGAAAAGTCATTACTTCACTATCTGCTGGAATGTGAAGCAACCAACGACCTTAGAAGAGCTTTAAGAGTTTCTGAATCTTGCAGTGGCCACCCTGAAGCCATCAACACAGCCACTCTCCTGGTCAACAAAGGTGGACACCCTCATAAAGACTGTGAAGCAGTATCCTCCCCCGCGATAACAGCTTGATGGTTAAATGCAACCTCAGAACACTGAAAAAAAAGTTTTACCACTTACGGGTTATTCATGCCCGTGCCACCTCTTAGGTGGCTTAATCTTCATCAATCTCTCATCACACACACTTCACTTCAGTCGTTGAGTGTAGCAGTACACAGTTAAAGTCAATTACTCAATTACTCTTTTAGTACAGTGTAACCATGTATCCCCAGGATATGACTTTCCTAACCATCCTTCTTGAATTATTAACGTCAGAAGGACACAGTGATATAGTAGCAAGAATAAGGAAAATTGCTGAAGACGACCCAACCCTAAACGAAGCACCGTGGCAACTTGTAGGCAACGGAAAGGCAAACAAACGAAGAAGAACCGAAGAAACGTCCAAAGAAACCAAACTAGAAGCCAACCAGAACTCAAGAGGAGCATCCAAACCAATGCCAAGGACCATATTCAAAACCAAAAAATCAGTAGATGGTCCCACTTATGCTTACATTGCCGCACTGGAAAAGAATAATCCAGGATCAGATCTTAGAGCCAAGCCCGACATTAGAGGTAGATATAACATATCCACTGCTAATCCGGATATAATCACAAACCTCAGGAACACGGAACAAATAGTTGAACTGAAACCAGAAGAAAAAATCACCAAAATGATAGTTCAAAATTTCCCGGTCGAAGTTCATGCAAACAGACTCCTAGAATGCCCAAATGTCACAACGGCGGAAAGATGCAAGCACAACAATATCGAAACAAGACAGGTTCTTGTAACAATAAAAGGACCTCGTATCAACACTCTGAGTGTTGGCATCTATGGTCAATTCAGGTTGAGACTGTACAACCCAGAACCCATGCGCTGTTACAGATGTCAGCGCTTCGGCTACCACAAAGATGGCTGCAGAGGCCCGGAACGATGTGGTGTATGTAGGAGGACTTAAAAATTATAGCCCTGGTAAAGCCAATCTTTACAACTATAGAATATTTAAAAGACAGGTTGACGTTCGTCCAACGGGCAGTAAGGCTAAGCACGAGGACTTGCCGAGGGGTGGTAAAGCCAAAGGAAAATCGCCTCCTGCTCCGCCACACCAGAGCAAGAAGCAGAAAGGCTAGCAAATCTATTTGCTTCAAGAGCCAGTTCCACTCACCTTCCTCAAGCAACTGACTCATCAACAAAAATGCCTAGATATTATCAGCAGGGAAGCGGAACGCATCGCAGTGAAAATAAACAGCAATAAAACAAAAGCAATGGCCGTTAAAATGAGAACTTAAGACATCAGACTGGCAATACAAGGACAAGAAATTGAGTGGGTTACCTCTTTTCAATACCTAGGAGTCATAATAGACAACCAGTTGAAATTCACTCAAGAAATTGAATATCTTCGGCAACGCTGTAAAGCCAGAAACTCAGCTTTGCGCTCTCTGACCAGTCTTAGAGAGGGTGCATCTCTACCAGTACCCAAAATGTACTACGTTCAAGCAGTTAGGTCACTCATCGACTATGCTGCTCCTGCTCTTACACCCCTCAGTGATAACCAATGGGAGAAACTGGAAGTGTCTCAAAATGTTGCTCTGAGAACAATGCTGGGAGCACCTATATGGATGCGTTGAGAGAACCTTAGAATGGAAACAAATTTACCATCATTAGAAAACAGGATGAAACAAAGGATAGCCACCATAATAGGAAAACTTACTGGAACAACCGCCAGACTGTCAATCAAAGACAGCATACAGAGATCCTTTCAGAAAAACCTACAGTATAGAACAAGCTCATGGATGGATAATGTGGTCAAGATTTTAGAGAAAATGGACCTGAAATGGACCATTAAAAACAAAGGGGAAGATAGACCATATCAACACTTTCGACAGCCTCCTCCATGGGAAGAATCGAATCTAAAGATAATCATTGAAAGATTACCAGTTAAAAAATCAGCATGTGACCCGCAGAGGCTCAAGGAAGTAATAGAGCAACAAATGAAAACTATCTCTAGACCCACAACGACTCACATCTTCACAAACGGATCAGTTGATCAAGAAAAAGGTTCTGCTGGGGCAGCAGTTTACACTACCAACCATGAAGCTTACTGGAGCATGAATAGTGGGTGATCAACATTGCAAACAGAATTATATGCCCTGAAGGAGGCAATAAAATATACAATTGAGAATATTTTACATGATGTCATCATTCATACAGACTCTAAATCTTCGATCCAGGCATTGTTATCCAGTCAGCACAGAGATAATATACAACTCCTGACAGAAATTCAACATATAGGAAAAGAAGCCCATAATCGAGGGCTGTCAATCACCCTAAATTGGATACCAAGTCACATTGGCATAGATGGTAATGAAAAGGCAGACTCACTAGCAAAAACTGCCACTGCTCTACCTGTTGTACAGGTTCAAATACCTCCAAGTTTCTCACAGATAAAGGAGCAAATCAAGAACAAAAAAATTCTCAACTATCAAAAGTCGCCACAGCGCCAAAGTAGCGGAAGGAAGATCCACTGCGATATGGTACGAACAAACCACTGGTTACTCCTCTTTCAAGTCTGGCGAAAAGATATCCAGAGACATTGCAGTAGCCATACATAGACTCAGACTTGGTTACAAGTGCTGCTGGGAGGTAATGAACCCAATAGTTAAAGAGTGTCACATCTGTGAAACTGAAGCAGAGGCGCCACTATTGCACTACTTACTGGAATGTGAAGCTACTGAAGCCCTGCGCATCAAACTCAACATTAATCCAACGACAGCAGCTGCATTAGATGCACATTCCACAGCGACTACAATGATTAGAAAAGCTGTTGAGGAATGGGACTCATTAGTGAGCATTCTGCATCAACATCCGCCACCAAGATAATGTTAATAAAACAAGATTAAAACCAGTGCACTAAAACAGAAGCAATAAATAAGCAGGGGAAAAAGAAGTCCCCTCCTCCATTTTAAACTTAGACCCAAATATCACAGAAAAAGGTTATCATGTATAACCAAACTCAATTACGGGCTCACCATAGTCCGTGCTACATGGACACTTCGTCCTGAGTAGCTAATTCTTTAACAACAACAACATCCTGTAAAACCACTCCTTCTGAAGATGTATTAATATACGAAAGTACTTTAGGAAATTCCTGTTTCAATTTTCCTCCATGGTCTGACACTGTCACATTTTTAATCTCGTGTGTTAATCACACACAGAGTGGAACTTTTCACAGATTTCACTTTTTCCTAAGTGAAATACCTTGGGACACAGACCTCAGAGATAAGTCCGTACAGGGCATGATGGACTATGTTACCCAAAAGTGTCAGGAGGCAGTAAACAGGTTCATCCCGGCCCAAAGAGAAAAATCCGAGAAGCAACAGAAGAATCCATGGTATAATAGGGCATGTATGGAAGCGAAGAAATTGAACAAAAGGGCGTAGAGGAACTTCCGGAATAACAGAACACCAGAAAGCAGAGAGAGATACCAGAGAACCAGGAATGAGTACGTCAGGGTGAGAAGAGAAGCAGAGAAAAGTTTTGAAAATGATATAGCAAACAAAGCCAAGACCGAACCAAAGCTACTCCACAGTCACATCAGAAGGAAAACAACAGTGAAAGAACAGGTATTGAAACTTCGAACAGGCGAGGACAGGTATACAGAGAATGACAGAGAGGTGTGTGAAGAACTCAACAAGAGGTTCCAGGAGGTCTTCACAATAGAACAGGTGAGGTCACTGTGCTAGGAGAAAGGGAGGTAAACCAGGCGGCCTTGGAAGAGTTCGAAATTACGAGAGAGGAGGTCAAGAGACACCTGCTGGATCTGGATGTTAGAAAGGCTGTTGGTCCAGATGGGATCTCACAATGGATACTGAAAGAGTGTGCAGAAGCACTTTGCTTGCCACTCTCCATAGTGTATAGTAAGTCACTGGAGACGGGAGACCTACCAGAAATATGGAAGACGGCGAATGTGGTCCCAATATACAAAAAGGGCGACAGGCAAGAGGCCCTGAACTACAGGCCAGTGTCCTTGACTTGTATACCATGCAAGGTGATGGAGAAGATCGTGAGAAAAAACCTGGTAACGCATCTGGAGAGAAGGGACTTCGTGACAAATCGCCATCATGGGTTCAGGGAGGGTAAATCTTGCCTTACAGGCTTGATAGAATTCTACGATCAGGTGACACAGATTAAGCAAGAAAGAGAGGGCTGGGCGGACTGCATTTTCTTGGATTGTCGGAAAGCCTTTGACACAGTACAGCATAAGAGGCTGGTACATAAGCTGGAGAGACAGGCAGGTGTAGGTGGTAAGGTGCTCCAGTGGATAAGGGAGTATCTAAGCAATTGGAAGCAGAGAGTTACGGTGAGGGGTGAGACCTCCGATTGGCGTGAAGTCACCAGTGGAGTCCCACAGGGTTCTGTACTCGGTCCTATCTTGTTTCTGATATATGTAAATGATCTCCCAGAGGGTATCGATTCATTTCTCTCAATGTTTGCGGACGATGCTAAAATTATGAGAAGGATTAAAACAGAAGAGGACTGTTTGAGGCTTCAAGAAGACCTAGACAAGCTGAAGGAATGGTCGAACAAATGGTTGTTAGAGTTTAACCCAACCAAATGTATTGTAATGAAGATAGGTGAAGGGAGCAGGAGGCCAGATACAAGGTATCATCTGAGAGAGGAAATTCTTCAGGAATCAGAGAAGGAAAAAGACTTGGGGGTTGATATCACGCCAGACCTGTCTCCTGCAGAACATATCAAGCGGATAACATCAGCGGCATATGTCAGGCTGGCCAACATACAAACGGCATTCAGAAACTTGTGTAAAGAATCATTCAGAACTTTGTATACCACATATGTCAGGCCAATCCTGGAGTATGCAGCCCCAGCATGGAGTCCATATCTAGTCAAGGATAAGACTAAACTGGAAAAGGTTCAAAGGTTTGCCACCAGACTAGTACCCGAGCTGAGAGGTATGAGCTACGAGGAGAGACTACGGGAATTAAACCTCACTTCGCTGGAAGACAGAAGAGTTAGGTGGGACATGATCACCACATTCAAGATTCTGAAGGGAATTGATAGGGTAGATAAAGACAGTCTATTTAACACAAGGGGAACACGTACAAGGGGACACAGGTGGAAACTGAGTGACCAAATGAGCCACAGAGATATTAGAAAGAACTTTTTTAGTGTCAGAGTGGTGGACAAATGGAGTGCATTAGGAAGAGATGTGGTGGAGGCTGACTCCATACACAGTTTCAAGTGTAGATATGATAGAGCCCGATAGGCTCAGGAATCTGTACACCTGTTGATTGACGGTTGAGAGGCGGGACCAAAGAGCCAGAGCTCAACCCCCGCAAACAAAACTAGGTGAGTACAACTAGGTGAGTACACACACACACACACACACACACACACACACACACACACACACACACACACACACACACACACACACACACACACACACACACACCAGCGTCACAATACACTCACTAACCACCCCCCCAGCGTCACAATACACTCACTAACCACACCCAACGTCTCAATACACTCACTAACCACCCCCCAACGTCACAATACACTCACTAACACCCCCCCCCCCAGCGTCATAGTACACCTCATTAACCATCCTTGCGTCACAATACACTCACTAACCACCCCCCAGCGTCACAATACACCTCATTAACCATCTTTGCGTCACAATACACTCACTAACCACCCCCCAGCGTAACAATACACTCACTAACCACCCCCCAGCGTAACAATACACTCACTAACCACACCCCAGCGTAAAAATACACTCAATAACCACTCCCCAGCGTCGCAATACACTCACTAACCACCCCCCAGCGTCACAATACACCTCATTAACCATCTTTGCGTCACAATACACTCACTAACCACCCCCCAACGTCACAATACACTCACTAACCACCCCCCAGCGTCACAATACACTCACTAACCACCCCCCAACGTCAAAATACACTCACTAAGCACCCCCAGCGTCACAATACACTCACTAACCACCCCCCAGCGTCACAATACACTCACTAACCACCCCCCCAGCCTCACAATACACTCACTAACTACCCCCCAACGTCTCAATACACTCACTAACCACCTCCCAGCGTCAAGATACACTCACTGACCACCCCCCAACGTCACAATACACTCACTAACCTTCCCCCAGCGTCACAATACACTCACTAACCACCCCCCAGCGTCACAATACACTCCCTACCACCCCCCCCCATCGTCACAATACACTCACTAATCACCCCCCATCCTCTCAATACACTCACTAACTACCCCCCAGCGTCACAATATACTCACTAACCACCCCCTAGCGTCACAATACACTCACTAACCACCTCCCAGCGTCACAATACACTCACTAACCACCCCCCAGCGTCACAATACACTCACTAACCACCCCCCAGCGTTACAATACACTCACCAACCACCCCCCAGCGTCACAATACACTCACTTACCACCCCCCAGCGTCACAATACACTCACTTACCACCCCCCAGCGTCACAATACACTCACTAACCACCCCCCAGCGTTACAATACACTCACTAACCACCCCCCAGCGTCACAATACACTCACTAAACACCCCCCAGCGTCAAAATACACTCACTAACCACACCCCAGCGTTACAATACACTCACTAACCACCCCCCAGCGTCACAATACACTCACTAACCACCCCGCAGCGCCACAATACACTCACTAACCACCCCCCCCCCAGCGTCACAGTACACCTCATTAATCATCCTTGCGTCACAATACACTCACAAACCACCACCCCACAGCGTCACAATACACTCACTAACCACCCCCCAGCGTCACAATACACCTACTAACCACCCCCCAGCGTCACAATACACTCCCAAACCACCCCCCAACGTCACAATACACTCACTAACCAGCCCCCAGCGTCACAATACACTCACCAACCACCCCCCAACGTCACAATACACTCACTAACCACCCCCCAGCATCACAATACACTCACTAACCACACCCCAGCGTCACAATACACTCACTAACCACACCCCAGCGTCACAATACACTCCCTAACCACCCCCCAACGTCTCAATACACTCACTAACCTCCCCCCAGCATCACAATACACTCACTAACCCCCCCCTTTAGCGTCACAGTACACCTCTTTAACAATCCTTGCGTCACAATACACTCACTAACCCCCCCCCCCCCAGCGCCACAATACACCTCATTAACCATCTTTGCGTCACAATACACTCACTAACCACCCCCCAGCGTCACAATACACTCACTAACCACCCCCAACGTCACAATACACTCACTAACCACCCCCCCCAGCTTCACAATACACTCACTAACCACCTCCCAGCGTCACAATACACTCACTAACCACCCTGCAGCGACACAATACACTCACTATCCACCCCCCAGCGTCACAATACACTCACTAACCATTTCCAGCGTCACAATATACTCACTAACCACCCCCCCCAGCGTCACAATACACTCACAAACCACCCCCCATTTCTCAACAAACTCACTAACCACCCCCCAGCGTCACAATACACTCACTAACCCCCCCCCCCAGCGTCACAGTACACCTCATTAACCATCCTTGCGTCACAATACACTCACTAACAACCCCCCAGCGTCACAATACACCTCATTAACCATCTTTGCGTCACAATACACTCACTAAACACCCCCCAAGCGTCACAATACACTCACTAACCACCCCCCAGCGTCACAATACACTCACAAACCACCCCCCAGCATTACAATACACTCACTAACCACCCCCCCAGCGTCACAATACACTCACTAACCACCCCGCAGCGCCACAATACACTCACTAACCACCCCCCCCAGCGTCACAGTACACCTCATTAATCATCCTTGCGTCACAATACACTCACAAACCACCACCCCACAGCGTCACAATACACTCACTAACCACCCCCCAGCGTCACAATACACCTACTAACCACCCCCCAGCGTCACAATACACTCCCAAACCACCCCCCAACGTCACAATACACTCACTAACCAGCCCCCAGCGTCACAATACACTCACTAACCACCCCCCAACGTCACAATACACTCACTAACCACCCCCCAGCGTCACAATACACTCACTAACCACACCCCAGCGTCACAATACACTCACTAACCACACCCCAGCGTCACAATACACTCCCTAACCACCCCCCAACGTCTCAATACACTCACTAACCTCCCCCCAGCATCACAATACACTCACTAACCCCCCCCTTTAGCGTCACAGTACACCTCTTTAACAATCCTTGTGTCACAATACACTCACTAACCCCCCCCCCCAGCGCCACAATACACCTCATTAACCATCTTTGCGTCACAATACACTCACTAACCACCCCCCAGCGTCACAATACACTCACTAACCACCCCCAACGTCACAATACACTCACTAACCACCCCCCCAGCGTCACAATACACTCACAAACCACCCCCCATTTCTCAACAAACTCACTAACCACCCCCCAGCGTCACAATACACTCACTAACCCCCCCCCAGCGTCACAGTACACCTCATTAACCATCCTTGCGTCACAATACACTCACGAACAACCCCCCAGCGTCACAATACACCTCATTAACCATCTTTGCGTCACAATACACTCACTAAACACCCCCCAAGCGTCACAATACACTCACAAACCACCCCCCAGCGTTACAATGCACACACTAACCACCCCCCAGCGTTACAATACACTCACAAACCACCCCCCAGCGTCACAATACTCTCACTAACCACCACCCAGCGTCACAATATACTCACTAACCACCCCCCAACGTCACAATACACTCACTAAGCACCCCCAGCGTCACAATACATTCAATAACCATCCCCCAGCGTCACAATATACTCACTAACCACCCCCCAGCGTCACAATATAATTACTAACCACCCCCCAGCGACACAATACACTCACTAACCACCCCCCAGCGTCACAATACACTCACTAACAACCCCCCAACATCACAATACACTCACTAACCA
This sequence comes from Procambarus clarkii, assembly GCF_040958095.1. NCBI lineage: Eukaryota > Metazoa > Arthropoda > Malacostraca > Decapoda > Cambaridae > Procambarus > Procambarus clarkii. The sequence goes on along the minus strand of NC_091219.1, from coordinate 930,488 downwards.
CCCCCCAGCGTTACAATACACGCACTAACCACCCCCCAGCGTTACAATACATTCACTAACCACCCCCCAGCGTCACAATACACTCACTAACCACCCCCCAGCGTCACAATACACTCACTAACCACCCCCCAGCGTCACAATACACTCACTAACCATCCCCCAGCGTCGCAATATACTCACTAACTCCCCCCCAGCGTCACAATACACTCACTAACCACCCCCCAGCGTCACAATACACTCACCACCCCCCAGCGTCGCAATACACTCACTAACCATCCCCAGCGTCACAATACACTCACTAACCACCCCCCAGCGTCACAATACACTCACTAACCACCTCCCAGCGTCACAATACACTCACTAACCACACCCAACGTCACAATACACTCACTAACCACCCCCCAGCGTCAAGATACACTCACTGACCACCCCCCAACGTCACAATACACTCACTAACCACCCCCCAGCGTCACAATACACTCATAACTACCCCCCAGCATCACAATACACTCACTCCCACCCCCCCCCAGCGTCACAATATACTCACTAACCACCCCCTAGCGTCACAATACACTCACTAACCACCCCCCAGCGTCACAATACACTCACTAACCACCCCCCAGCGTTACAATACACTCACTAACCACCCCCAGCGTTACAATAAACTCACTAACCACCCCCAGCGTCACAATACACTCACTTACCACCCCCCAGCGTCACAATACCCTCACTAACCATCCCCCAGCGTCGCAATACACTCACTAACCACCCCCCAGCGTCAAAATACACTCACTAACCACCCCGCAGCGCCACAATACACTCACTAACCACCCCCCCCAGCGTCACAGTACACCTCATTAATCATCCTTGCGTCACAATACACTCACAAACCACCCCCCCCAGCGTCAAAATACACTCACTAACCACCCCCCAGCGTCACAATACACCTCATTAACCATCTTTGCGTCACAATACACTTACTAACCACCCCCCAGCGTCACAATACACTCACTAACCACCCCCCAGCGTCACAATACACTTACTAACCACCCCCCAGCGTCACAATACACTCCCAAACCACCCCCCAACGTCACAATACACTCACTAACCAGCCCCCAGCGTCACAATACACTCACTAACCAGCCCCCAGCGTCATAATACACTCACTAACCACCCCCCAACGTCACAATACACTCACTAACCACCCCCAGCGTCACAATACACTTACTAACCACCCCCCAACGTCACAATACACTCACTAACCAGCCCCCAGCGTCACAATACACTCACTAACCACCCCCCAGCGTTACAATACACTCACTAACCACCCCCCAGCGTCACAATACACTTACTAACCACCCCCCAGCGTCACAATACACTCCCAAACCACCCCCCCAACGTCACAATACACTCACTAACCACACCCCAGCGTCACAATACACTCACTAACCACCCTCCCCACAGCGTCACAATACACTCACTAACCACCCCCCAACGTCTCAATACACTCACTAACCACCCCCCAGCGTCACAAACCACTCACTAACCACCCCCCAGCATCACAATACACTCACTAACCCCCCCCCCCTCCTTAGCGTCATAGTACACCTCTTTAACCATCCTTGCGTCACAATACACTCACTAACCACCCCCAGCGCCACAATACACCTCATTAACCATCTTTGCGTCACAATACACTCACTAACCACCCTCCAGCGTCACAATACATTCACTAACAACCCCCAGCGTCACAATACACTCACTAACCACCTCCCAGCGTCACAATACACTCACTAACCACCCCCCAGCGTCACAATACACTCACTAACCACCCCCCAGGGTCACAATACACTCACTAACCATCCCCCAGCGTCACAATATACTCACTAACCACCCCCCCAGCGTCACAATACACTCACTAACCACCCCCCAGCGTCACAATACACTCACTAACTACCCCTCAGCGTCACAATACACACACTAACCACCCCCAGCGTCACAATACACTCACTAACCACCCCCAGCGTTACAATACACTCAACTAACCACCCCCCAGCGTTACAATACACTCACTAACCACCATCCAGCGTCACAATACACTCACTAACCACCCCCCAACGTCACATTACACTCAGTAACCACCCACCAGCGTCACAATACACTCACTATCCACCCCCCATCGTCACAATACACTCACTATCCACCCCCAGCGTCAAAATACACTCACTAACAACCCCCCCAGCGTCACAATACACTCACTAACTATCCCCCAACGTCTCAATACATTCACTAACCACCTCCCAGCGTCACAATACACTCACTAATTACCGCCTAACGTCACAATACACTCCCTAAGCACCCCCAGCGTCACAATACATTCACTAACCACCCCCCAGCGTCACAATACGCTCACAAACCACCCCCCCAGCGTCACAATACACTCACTAACAACCCCCCCAGCGTCACAATACACTCACTAACAACCCCCCCCAGCGTCACAATACACTCACTAACTACCCCCCAACGTCTCAATACACTCACTAACCACCTCCCAGCGTCACAATACACTCACTAACTACCCCCCAACGTCAGAATACACTCACTAAGCACCCCCAGCGTCACAATACATTCACTAGCCACACCCCAGCGTCAAATACACTCACAAACCACCCCCCCCCAGCGTCACAATACACTCACTAACTACCCCCCAACGTCTCAATACACTCACTAACCACCCCCCCAGCGTCACAATACACTCACTACCCACCCCCCCAACGTCACAATACACTCACTAACCACCCCCTAGCGTCACTATACACTCTGTAACCACCCACCAACGTCACAATACACTCACTAACCACCCCCCAGCGTCACAATACACTCACTAACAACCCCCCCAGCTTCACAATACACTCACTAACTACCCCCCAACGTCTCAATACACTCACTAGCCACCCCCTAGCGTCACAATACACTCATTAACCACCCCCAACGTCACAATACACTCACTAACCACCCCCCAGCGTCACAATACACTCACTGACCACCCCCAACGTCACAATACACTCACTAACCACCCCCCAGCGTCATAATACACTGACTAACCACCCCCCAGCGTCACAATACACTCACTAACCACCCCCCAGCGTCACAATACACTCACTAACCACCCCCCAGCGTCACAATATACTCACTAACCACCCCCCACCGTCACAATATACTCACTAACCACCCCCCAGCGTAAAAATACACTCACTAACCACCCCTCAGCGTCACAATACACTCACTAACCACCCCCCAGCGTTACAATACACTCACTAACCACCCCCCAGCGTTACAATACACTCACTAATTACCCCCAGCGTCTCAATACACTCACTAACCACCCCCCAGCGTCACATTACACTCACTAACCACCCCCAGCGTCACAATACACTCACTACCTATCCCCCAGCGTTACAACACCCTCACTAACCAACCCCCAGCGTTACAATACACTCACTAACCACCCCCCAGCGTCACAATACACTCACTAACCACCCCCCAGCGTCACAATACACTCACTAACCATCCCCAGCGTCACAATACACTCACTAACCACTCCCCAGCCTTACAATACACTCACTAACCACTCCCCACCGACACAATACACTCACTAACCACCCCCAGCGTCACAATACACTCACTAACCACCCCCCCCCGCGTCATAATACACTCACTTACCACCCACCAGCGTCACAATACACTCACTAACCATCCCCCAGCGTCACAATGCACTCACTAACCACCCCCCAGCATCACAATACACTCACTAACCCCCCCCAGCGTCAAAATACACTCAATAACCACCCCCCAGCGTCACAATACACTCACTAACCACCCCCCCAGCGTCACAATACACTCAATAACCACCCCCCAGCGTCACAATACACTCCCAAACCACCCCTCAACGTCACAATACACACACTAACCACCCCCCAGCGTCACAATACACTCACTAACCACCCCCCAACGTCACAATACACTCAATAACCACCCCCCAGCGTCACAATACACTCCCAAACCACCCCCCAACGTCACAATACACTCACTAACCACCCCCCAGCGTCACAATACACTCACTAACCCCCCCCCCAGCGTCACAGTACACCTCATTAACCATCCTTGCGTCACAATACACTCACTAACAACCCCCCAGCGTCACAATACACCTCATTAACCATCTTTGCGTCACAATACACCTCATTAACCATCTTTGCGTCACAATACACTCACTAACCACCCCCCAGCGTCACAATACACTCACAAACCACCCCCCAGCGTTACAATACACACACTAACCAACCCCCAGCGTTACAATACACTCACTAACCACCCCCCAGCGTCACAATACTCTCACTAACCACCCCCCAGCGTTACAATACACACACTAACCACCCCCCAGCGTTACAATACACTCACTAACCACCCCCCAACGTCACAATACACTCACTAAGCACCCCTAGCGTCACAATACATTCAATAACTATCCCCCAGCGTCACAATATACTCACTAACCACCCACCCGCGTCATAATACACTCACTTACCACCCTCCAGCGTCACAATACACTCACTAACTATCCCCCAGCGTCACAATACACTCACTAACCACCCGCCAGCGTCAAAATACACTCACTAACCACCCCGTAGCGCCACAATACACTCACTAACCACACCCCCCCCCCAGCGTCACAGTACACCTCAATAATCATCCTTGCGTCACAATACACTCAATAACCACCCCCCCAGCGTCACAATACACTCACTAACCACTCCCCAGCGTCACAATACACCTCATTAACCATATTTGCGTCACAATAAATTTACTAACCACCCCCCAGCGTCACAATACACTCACTAACCACCCCACCCCCAGCGTCACAATACACTCCCAAACCACCCCTCAACGTCACAATACACTCACTAACCACCCCCCAGCGTCACAATACACTCACTAACCACCCTCCAACGTCACAATACACTCACTAACCAAACCCCAGCGTCACAATACACTCACTAACGACCACTCCCCCCCCCAGCGTCACAATACACTCACAAACCACCCCCCATTTCTCAACACACTCACTAACCACCCCCCAGCGTTACAATACACTCACTAACCCCCCCCAGCGTCACAATACACATCATTAACCATCCTTGCGTCACAATACACTCACTAACAACCCCCCAGCGTCACAATACACCTCATTAACCATCTTTGCGTCACAATACACTCACTAACCACCCCCCCAAGCGTCACAATACACTCACTAACCACCCCCAGCGTCACAATACACTCACAAACCACCCCCCAGCGTTACAATACACACACTAACCACCCCCCAGCGTTACAATACACTCACTAACCACCCCCCAGCGTCACAATACTCTCACTAACCACCCCCCAGCGTCACAATATACTCACTAACAACCCCCCAACGTCACAATACACTCACTAAGCACCCCCAGCGTAACAATACATTCAATAACCATCCCCAGCGTCACAATATAGTCACTAACCACCCCCCAGCGTCACAATATAATTACTAACCACCCCCCAGCGTCACAATACACTCACTAACCACCCCCCAGCGTCACAATACACTCACTAACAACACCCCAACATCACAATACACTCACTAACCACCCCCAGCGTTAAAATACACTCATTAACCACCCCCCAGCGTTACAATACATTCACTAACCACCCCCCAGCGTCACAATACATTCACTAACCACCCCCCAGCGTCACAATACACTCACTAACCACCCCCCAGCGTCGCAATATACTCACTAACTCCCCCCCAGCGTCACAATACACTCACTAACCACCCCCCAGCGTCACAATACACTCACCACCCCCCAGCGTCACAATACACTCACTAACCACCTCCCAGCGTCACAATACACTCACTAACGACACCCAACGTCACAATACACTCACTAACCACCCCCCAGCGTCAAGATACACTCACTGACCCCCCCCAACGTCACAATACACTCACTAACCACCCCCCAGCGTCACAATACACTCACTAACCACCCCCCAGCGTTACAATACTCACTAACCACCCCCCAGCGTTACAATACACTCACTAACCACCCCTCAGCGTCACAATACACTCACTTACCACCCCCCAGCGTCACAATACACTCACTAACCATCTCCCAGCGTCGCAATACACTCACTAACCACACCCCAGCGTCAAAATACACTCTCTAACCACCCCGCAGCGCCACAATACACTCACAAACCACCCCCCCACATCGTCACAATACACTCACTAACAACCCCCTAGCGTCAACATACACCTCATTAACCATCTTTGCGTCACAATACACTTACTAACCACCCCCCAGCGTCACAATACACTCACTAACCACCCCCCAGCGTCACAATACACTTACTAACCACCCCCCAGCGTCACAATACACTCCCAAACCACCCCCCAACGTCACAATACACTCACTAACCAGCCCCCAGCGTCACAATACACTCACTAACCACCCCCCAACGTCACCATACACTCACTAACCACCCCCAGCGTCACAATACACTCACTAACCACACCCCAGCGTCACAATACACTCACTAACCACCCCCCCCACAGCGTCGTAATACACTCACTAACCACCCCCCAACGTCTCAATACACTCACTAACCACCCCCCAGCGTCACAATACACTCACTAACCACCCCCCAGCGCCACAATACACCTCATTAACCATCTTTGCGTCACAATACACTCACTAACCACCCTCCAGCGTCACAATACACTCACTAACCACCCCCAGCGTCACAATACACTCATTAACCATCCCCCCAACGTCACAATACACTCACTAACCACCCCCCAGCGTCACAATACACTCACTAACCACCCCTCAGCGTCACAATACACTCACTAACCACCCCCAGCGTCACAATACACTCACTAACCACCCCCAGCGTTACAATACACTCACTAACTACCCAACAGCGTTACAATACACTCACTAACCACCCCCCAGCGTCACAATACACTCACTAACCACCCCCCAACGTCACAATACACTCTGTAACCAACCACCAGCGTCACAATACACTCACTAAATACCACCCAACGTCACAATACACTCACTAAGCACCCCCCAGCCTCACAATACACTCACTAACCACCCCCCAGCGTCACAATACACTCACTAACAACCCCCCCAGCGTCACAATACACTCACTAACTACCCCCCAACGTCTCAATACACTCACTAACCACCTCCCAGCGTCACAATACACTCACTAACTACCCCCCAACGTCACAATACTCTCACTAAGCACCCCCAGAGTCACAATACATTCACTAACCACCCCCCAGCGTTACAATACACTCCCTAACCACCCCCCAGCGTCACAATACTCTCACTAACCACCCCCCAGCGTCACAATACACTCACTAACCACCCCCAGCGTCACAATACACTCACTAACCACCCCCAGCGTTACAATACACTCACTAACTACCCAACAGCGTTACAATACACTCACTAACCACCCCCCAGCGTCACAATACACTCACTAACCACCCCCCAACGTCACAATACACTCTGTAACCAACCACCAGCGTCACAATACACTCACTAACCACCCCCCAACGTCACAATACAATCACTAAGCACCCCCCAGCGTCACAATACACTCACTCTCCACCCCCCAGCGTCACAATACACTCACTAACAACCCTCCCAGCGTCACAATACACTCACTAACTACCCCCCAACGTCTCAATACATTCACTAACCACCTCCCAGCGTCACAATACACTCACTAACTACCCCTTAACTTCACAATACACTCACTAAGCACCCCCAGCGTCACAATACATTCACTAACCACCCCCTAGAGTCACAATACACTCACAAACCACCCCCCCTAGCGTCACAATACACTCAATAACTACCCCCCAACGTCTCAATACACTCACTAACCACCCCCCAGCTTCACAATACACTCACTATCCACCCCCCAACGTCACAATACACTCACTAACCACCCCCCAGCGTCACAATACACTCACTAACCACACCCCAACGTCACAATACACTCACTAACCACCCCCCAGCGTCACAATACACTCACTAACAACCCCCCCCAGCGTCACAATACACTCACTAAATACCCCCCAACGTCTCTATACACTCACTAACCACCCCCAGCGTCACAATACACTCACTAACCACACCTAACGTCACAATACACTCACTAACCACCCCCCAGCGTCACAATACACTCACTGACCACCCCCAACGTCACAATACACTCACGAACAACCCCCCAGCGTAACAATACACTCACTAACCACCCCCCAGTGTCACAATACACTCGCTAACCACCCCCCAGCGTCACAATACACTCACTAACCACCCCCCAGCGTCGCAATACAATCAATAACCACCCCCAGCGTTACAATATACTCACTAACCACCCCCCAGCGTTACAATACACTCACTAACCACCCCCCAGCGTTACAATACACTCACTAACCACCCCCCAGCGTTACAATACACTCACTAACCACCCCCCAGCGTCACAATACACTCACTAAATACCACCCAACGTCACAATACACTCACTAAGCACCCCCCAGCCTCACAATACACTCACTAACCACCCCCCAGCGTCACAATACACTCACTAACAACCCCCCCAGCGTCACAATACACTCACTAACTACCCCCCAACGTCTCAATACACTCACTAACCACCTCCCAGCGTCACAATACACTCACTAACTACCCCCCAACGTCACAATACACTCACTAAGCACCCCCAGAGTCACAATACATTCACTAACCACCCCCCAGCGTTACAATACACTCACTAACCACCCCCCAGCGTCACAATACTCTCACTAACCACCCCCCAGCGTCACAATAAACTCACTAACAACCCCCCAACGTCACAATACACTCACTAAGCACCCCCAGCGTCACAATACATTCAATAACCATCCCCCAGCGTCACAATATACTCACTAACCACCCCCCAGCGTCACAATATAATTACTAACCACCCCCCAGCGTCACAATACACTCACTAACCACCACCCAGCGTCACAATACACTCACTAACAACACCCCAACATCACAATACACTCACTAACCACCCCCAGCGTTAAAATACACTCACTAACCACTCCCCAGCGTCACAATACACTCACTAACCACCCCCCAGCGTCGCAATATACTCACTAACTCCCCCCCAGCGTCACAATACACTCACTAACCACCCCCCAGCGTCACAATACACTCACCACCCCCCAGCGTCACAATACACTCACTAACCATCCCCCAGCGTCACAATACACTCACTAACCACCTCCCCACGTCACAATACACTCACTAACGACACCCAACGTCACAATACACTCACTAACCACCCCCCAGCGTCAAGATACACTCACTGACCACCCCCCAACGTCACAATACACTCACTAACCACCCCCCAGCGTCACAATACACTCACTAACCACCCCCCAGCGTTACAATACTCACTAAACACCCCCCAGCGTTACAATACACTCACTAACCACCCCCCAGCGTCACAATACACTCACTTACCACCCCCCAGCGTCACAATACACTCACTAACCATCTCCCAGCGTCGCAATACACTCACTTACCACACCCCAGCGTCAAAATACACTCTCTAACCACCCCGCAGCGCCACAATACACTCACAAACCACCCCCCACATCGTCACAATACACTCACTAACAACCCCCCAGCGTCAACATACACCTCATTAACCATCTTTGCGTCACAATACACTTACTAACCACCCCCCAGCGTCACAATACACTCACTAACCACCCCCCAGCGTCACAATACACTTACTAACCACCCCCCAGCGTCACAATACACTCCCAAACCACCCCCCAACGTCACAATACACTCACTAACCAGCCCCCAGCGTCACAATACACTCACTAACCACCCCCCAACGTCACCATACACTCACTAACCACCCCCAGCGTCACAATACACTCACTAACCACACCCCAGCGTCACAATACACTCACTAACCACCCCCCCACAGCGTCACAATACACTCACTAACCACCCCCCAACGTCTCAATACACTCACTAACCACCCCCAGGCGTCACAATAAACTCACTAACCACCCCCCAGCGCCACAATACACCTCATTAACCATCTTTGCGTCACAACACACTCACTAACCACCCTCCAGCGTCACAATACACTCACTAACCACCCCCAGCGTCACAATACACTCATTAACCACCCCCCAACGTCACAATACACTCACTAACCACCCCCCAGCGTCACAATACACTCACTAACCACCTCCCAGCGTCACAATACACTCACTAACCACCCCCCAGCGTCACAATACACTCACTAACCACCCCCCAGCGTCATAATACACTCACTAACCATCCCCCAGCGTCACAATATACTCACTAACCACCCTCCCAGCGTCACAATACACTCACTAACCACCCCCCAGCGTCACAATACACTCACTAACCACCCCTCAGCGTCACAATACACTCACTAACCACCCTCAGCGTCACAATACACTCACTAACCACCTCCAGCGTTACAATACACTCACTAACTACCCAACAGCGTTACAATACACTCACTAACCACCCCCCAGCGTCACAATACACTCACTAACCACCCCACAACGTCACAATACACTCTGTAACCTCCCACCAGCGTCACAATACACTCACTAACCCCCCCCCCAACGTCACAATACAATCACTAAGCACCCGCCAGCGTCACAATACACTCACTCTCCACCCCCCAGCGTCAAAATACACTCACAAACCACCCCCTAGCGTCACTATACACTCACTAACCACCCCCCAGCGTCACAATACACTCACTAACCACCCCCTAGCGTCACTATACACTCAGTTACCACCCCCCAACGTCTTAATACACTCACTAACTACCCCCCCCCCAGCGTCACAATACACTCACTACCCCCCCCAACGTCACAATACACTCACTAACTACCCCCCAACGTCTCAATACACTCACTAACCACCCCCAGGCGTCACAATACACTCACAAACCACCCCCCAACTTCACAATACACTCACTAACCACCCCCCAGCGTCACAATACACTCACTGACCACCCCCAACGTCACAATACACTCACTAACCATCCCCCAGCGTCACAATACACTCACTATCCACCCCCCAGCGTCACAATACACTCACTAACAACCCCCAGGGTCACAATACACTCACTACCCTCCCCCCAATCGTCACAATACACTCACTAACCACCCCCCAGCGTCACAATATACTCACTAACCACCCCCCACCGTCACAATACACTCACTAACCACCCCCAGCGTAAAAATACACTCACTAACCCCCCCGCAGCGTCACAATACACTCACTAACCCCCCCCCCAGCGTCACAATACACTCACTAACCACCCTTCAGCGTCACAATACACTCACTAACCACCCCCCAGCGTTACAATACACTCACTAACCACCCCCCAGCGTCTCAATACACTCACTAACCACCCCCAGCGTCTCAATACACTCACTAACCACCCCCCAGCGTCACATTACACTCACTAACCACCCCCAGCATCACAATACACTCACTACCCATCCCCCAGCGTTACAATACCCTCACTAACCACCCCCCAGCGTTACAATACACTCACTAACCACCCCCCATCGTCACAATACACTCACTAACCAACCCCCAGCGTCACAATACACTCACTAGCCACCCCCAGCGTCACAATACACTCACTAACCTCTCCCCAGCCTTACAATACACTCACTAACCACTCCCCAGCGACACAATACACTCCCTAACCACCCTCCAGCGTCACAATACACTCACTAACCACCCCCAGCGTCACAATACACTCACTAACCACCCCCCCGCGTCATAATACACTCACTTACCACCCCTCCAGCGTCACAATACACTCACTAACCATCCCCGAGCGTCACAATACACTCACTAACCACCCCCCAGCGTCAAAATACACTCACTAACCACCCCGCAGCGCCACAATACACTCACTAACCACACCCCAGCGTCGCAATACACTCACTAATACCCCCAGCGTTACAATACACTCACTAACCACCCCCCAGCTTTACAATACACTCACTAACCACCCCCCAGCGTCACAATACACTCACTAACCACCCCCCAGCGTCACAATACACTCACTAACCACCCCCCAACGTCACAATACACTCACTAAGCTCCCCCCAGCGTCACAATACACTCACAAACCACCCCCCAGCGTCACAATACACTCATTAACCACCCCCCAGCGTCACAATACACTCACTAACCACCCCCTAGCGTCACTATACACTCAGTAACCACCCCCCAACGTCACAATACACTCACTAACCACCCCCCAGCTTCACAATACACTCACAAACAACCCCCCCCAGCGTCACAATACACTCACTAACTACCCCCCAACGTCTGAATACACTCAGTAACCACCCCCTAGAGTCACAATACACTCACTAACCACCCCGCAGCGCCACAATACACTCACTAACCACCCCGCAGCGCCACAAAACACTCACTAACCACACCCCAGCGTCGCAATACACTCACTAATACCCCCAGCGTTACAATACACTCACTAACCACCCCCCAGCGTTACAATACACTCCCTAACCACCCCCCAGCGTCACAATACACTCACTAACCACCCCCCAACGTCACAATACACTCACTAAGCACCCCCGAGCCTCACAATACACTCACTAACCACCCCCCCAGCGTCACAATACACTCACTAACTACCCCCCAACGTCTCAATACACTCACTAACCACCTCCCAGCGTCACAATACACTCACTAATTACCCCCCAACGTCACAATACACTCACTAAGCACCCCCAGCGTCACAATACATTCACTAACCACCCCCCAGCGTCACAATACACTCACAAACCACCCCCCAGCGTCACAATACACTCACTAACCACCCCCAGCGTCAAAATACACTCACTAACCACCCCCCAGCGTCACAATACACTCACTAACCACCCCCTAGCGTCACTATACACTCTGTTACCACCCCCCAACGTCTTAATACACTCACTAACTACCCCCCCCAGCGTCACAATACACTCACTCCCCCCCCCCCAACGTCACAATACACTCACTAACTACCCCCCAACGTCTCAATACACTCACTAACCACCCCCAGGCGTCACAATACACTCACAAACCACCCCCAACGTCACAATACACTCACTAACCACCCCCCAGCGTCACAATACACTCACTGACCACCCCCAACGTCACAATACACTCACTAACCACCCCCCAGCGTCACAATACACTCACTAACCACCCCCCAGCGTCACAATACACTCACTAACCACCCCCCAGGGTCACAATACACTCACTACCCTCCCCCCAATCGTCACAATACACTCACTAACCACCCCCCAGCGTCACAATATACTCACTAACCACCCCCCACCGTCACAATACACTCACTAACCACCCCCCAGCGTAAAAATACACTCACTAACCCCCCCCCCAGCGTCACAATACACTCACTAACCCCCCCCCCCCAGCGTCACAATACACTCACTAACCACCCTTCAGCGTCACAATACACTCACTAACCACCCCCCAGCGTTACAATACACTCACTAACCACCCCCCAGCGTCTCAATACACTCACTAACCACCCCCAGCGTCTCAATACACTCACTAACCACCCCCCAGCGTCACATTACACTCACTAACCACCCCCAGCATCACAATACACTCACTACCCATCCCCCAGCGTTACAATACCCTCACTAACCACCCCCCAGCGTTACAATACACTCACTAACCACCCCCCATCGTCACAATACACTCACTAACCAACCCCCAGCGTCACAATACACTCACTAACCACCCCCAGCGTCACAATACACTCACTAACCACTCCCCAGCCTTACAATACACTCACTAACAACTCCCCAGCGACACAATACACTCCCTAACCACCCTCCAGCGTCACAATACACTCACTAACCACCCCCAGCGTCACAATACACTCACTAACCACCCCCCCGCGTCATAATACACTCACTTACCACCCCTCCAGCGTCACAATACACTCACTAACCATCCCCGAGCGTCACAATACACTCACTAACCACCCCCCAGCGTCAAAATACACTCACTAACCACCCCGCAGCGCCACAATACACTCACTAACCACACCCCAGCGTCGCAATACACTCACTAATACCCCCAGCGTTACAATACACTCACTAACCACCCCCCAGCGTTACAATACACTCACTAACCACCCCCCAGCGTCACAATACACTCACTAACCACCCCCCAGCGTCACAATGCACTCACTAACCACCCCCCAACGTCACAATACACTCACTAACCACCCCGCAGCGCCTCAATACACTCACTAACCACCCCCCAACGTCACAATACACTCACTAACCACCCCCCAACGTCACAATACACTCACTAACCACCCCGCAGCGCCACAATACACTCACTAACCACCCCCCAGCGTCACAATACACTCACTAACGACCCCCTAGCGTCACTATACACTCAGTAACCACCCCCCAACGTCACAATACACTCACTAACCCCCCCCCCCAACGTCTGAATACACTCAGTAACCACCCCCTAGCGTCACAATACACTCACTAACCACCCCGCAGCGCCACAATACACTCACTAACCACCCCGCAGCGCCACAATACACTCACTAACCACACCCCAGCGTCGCAATACACTCACTAATACCCCCAGCGTTACAATACACTCACTAACCACCCCCCAGCGTTACAATACACTCCCTAACCACCCCCCAGCGTCACAATACACTCACTAACCACCCCCCAGCGTCACAATACACTCACTAACCACCCCCCAACGTCACAATACACTCACTAAGCACCCCCGAGCCTCACAATACACTCACTAACCACCCCCCCAGCGTCACAATACACTCACTAACTACCCCCCAACGTCTCAATACACTCACTAACCACCTCCCAGCGTCACAATACACTCACTAATTACCCCCCAACGTCACAATACACTCACTAAGCACCCCCAGCGTCACAATACATTCACTAACCACCCCCCAGCGTCACAATACACTCACTAACCACCCCCCAGCGTCCCAATACACTCACTAACCTCCCCCTAGCGTCACTATACACTCAGTAACCACCCCTCAACGTCACAATACACTCACTAACCACCCCCCAGCTTCACAATACACTCACAAACAACCCCCCCCCCAGCGTCACAATACACTCACTAACTACCCCCCAACGTCTGAATACACTCAGTAACCACCCCCTAGCGTCACAATACACTCACTAACCACCCCGCAGCGCCACAATACACTCACTAACCACCCCGCAGCGCCACAATACACTCACTAACCACACCCCCCCCCCCCAGCGTCACAGTACACCTCGATAATCATCCTTGCGTCACAATACACTCAATAACCACCCCCCCCAGCGTCACAATACACTCACTAACCACCCCCCAGCGTCACAATACACTCCCAAACCACCCCTCAACGTCACAATACACTCACTAACCTCCCCTCAACGTCACAATACACTCACTAACCACCCCCCAGCGTGACAATACACTCACTAACCAAACCCTAGCGTCACAATACACTCACTAACCACCCCCCCCCCCCCAACGTCACAATACACTCACAAATCACCCCCCATTTCTTAACACACTCACTGACCACCCCCCAGCGTCACAATTCACTCCCTAACCCCCCCCAGCGTCACAGTACACCTCATTAACCATCCTTGCGTCACAATACACTCACTAACAACCCCCCAGCGCCACAATACACCTCATTAACCATCTTTGCGTCACAATACACTCACTAACCACCCCCCCAAGCGTCACAATTCACTCACTAACCACCCCCCAGCGTCACAATACACTCACAAACCACCCTCCAGCGTTACAATACACTCACTAACCACCCCCCAGCGTTACAATACACTCACTAACCACCCCCCCAACGTCACAATACACTCACTAAGCACCCCCAGCGTCACAATACATTCAATAACGATCCCCCAGCGTCACAATATACTCACTAACTACCCCCAGCGTCACAATACACTCACTAACAACACCCCAGCGTCACAATACACTCACTAACAACCCCTCAACATCACAATACACTCACTAACCACCCCCCAGCGTTAAAATACACTCGCTAACCACCCTCCAGCGTTACAATACATTCACTAACCACCCCCCAGCGTCACAAAACACTCACTAACCACCCCCCAACGTCACAATACACTCACTAACCACCCCCCAGCGCCACAATACACTCACTAACCATCCCCCAGCGTCACAATATACTCACTAACTCCCCCCCAGCGTCACAATACACTCACTAACCACCCCCCAGCGTCACAATACACTCACCACCCCCCAGCGTCACAATACACTCACAAACCATCCCCCAGCGTCACAATACACTCACTAACCACCCCCCAGCGTCAAAATACACTCACTAACCACCCCCCAGCGTCACAATACACTCACTAACCACCTCCCAGCGTCACAATACACTCACTAACCACACCCAACGTCACAATACACTCACTAACCACACCCCAGCGTCAAGATACACTCACTGACCACCCCCCAACGTCACAATACACTCACTAACCACCTCCCAGCGTCACAATACACTCACTAACCACACCCAACGTCACAATACACTCACTAACCACACCCCAGCGTCAAGATACACTCACTGACCACCCCCCAACGTCACAATACACTCATTAACCACCCCCCAGCGTCACAATACACTCACTAATCACCCCCCATCGTCACAATACACTCACTAACCATCCACCAGCGTCACAATATACTCACTAACCACCCCCTAGCGTCACAATACACTCACTAACCACCTCCCAGCGTCACAATACACTCACTAACCACCCCCCAGCGTCACAATACACTCACTAATCACCCCCCATCGTCACAATACACTCACTAACCATCCACCAGCGTCACAATATACTCACTAACCACCCCCTAGCGTCACAATACACTCACTAACCACCTCCCAGCGTCACAATACACTCACTAACCACCCCCCAGCGTCACAATACACTCACTAACCACCCCCCAGCGTCACAAAACACTCACTAACCACCCCCCAACGTCACAATACACTAACTAACCACCCCCCAGCTCCACAATACACTCACTAACCATCCCCCAGCGTCACAATATACTCACTACCTCCCCCCCAGCGTCACAATACACTCACTAACCACCCCCCAGCGTCACAATACACTCACCACTCCCCAGCGTCACAATACACTCACTAACCATCCCCCAGCGTCACAATACACTCACTAACCACCGCCCAGCGTCAAAATACACTCACTAACCACCCCCCAGCGTCACAATACACTCACTAACCACCTCCCAGCGTCACAATACACTCACTAACCACACCCAACGTCACAATACACTCACTAACCACACCCCAGCGTCAAGAAACACTCACTGACCACCCCCCAACGTCACAATACACTCACTAACCACCTCCCAGCGTCACAATACACTCACTAACCACACCCAACGTCACAATACACTCACTAACTACACCCCAGCGTCAAGATACACTCACTGACCACCCCCCAACGTCACAATACACTCATTAACCCCCCCCCAGCGTCACAATACACTCACTAATCACCCCCCATCGTCACAATACACTCACTAACCATCCACCAGCGTCACAATATACTCACTAACCACCCCCTTGCGTCACAATACACTCACTAACCACCTCCCAGCGTCACAATACACTCACTAACCACCCCCCAGCGTCACAATACACTCACTAACCACCCCCCAGCGTTACAATACACTCACTAACCACCCCCCCCGCGTTACAATACACTCACTAACCACCCCCCAGCGTCACAATACACTCACTTACCACCCCCCAGCGTCACAATACACTCACTAACTATCCCCCAGCGTCGCAATACACTCACTAACCACCCCCCAGCGTCAAAATACACTCACTAACCACCCCGCAGCGCCACAATACACTCACTAACCACCCCCCCCCAGCGTCACAGTACACCTCATTAATCATCCTTGCGTCACAATACACTCACAAACCACCCCCCCACAGCGTCACAATACACTCACTAACCACGCCCCAGCGTCACAATACACCTCATTAACCATCTTTGCGTCACAATACACTTAATAACCACCCCCCGGCGTCACAATACACTTACTAACCACCCCCCAGCGTCACAATACACTTACTAACCACCCAACAGCGTCACAATACACTCCCAAACCACCCCCCAACGTCACAATACACTCACTAACCACCCCCAGCGTCACAATACACTCACTAACCACACCCCAGCGTCACAATACACTCACTAACCACCCCCCCCCACAGCGTCACAATACACTCACTAACCACCCCCTAACGTCTCAATACACTCACTAACCACCCCCCAGCGTCACAATACACTCACTAACCAAACCCCAGCGTCACAATACACTTACTAACCCCCCCTTAGCGTCACAGTACACCTCTTTAACCATCCTTGCGTCACAATACACTCACTAACCACCCCCAGCGCCACAATACACCTCATTAACCATCTTTGCGTTACAATACACTCACTAACCACCCCCCAGCGTCACAATACACTCACTAACCACCCCCCAACGTCACAATACACTCACTAAGCACCCCCCAGCCTCACAATACACTCACTAACCACCCCCCAGCGTCACAATACACTCACTAACAACCCCCCCAGCGTCACAATACACTCACTAACTACCCCCCAACGTCTCAATACACTCACTAACCACCTCCCAGCGTCACAATACACTCACTAACTACCCCCCAACGTCACAATACACTCACTAAGCACCCCCAGCGTCACAATACATTCACTAACCACCCCCCAGCGTCACAATACACTCACAAACCACCCCCCAGCGTCAAAATACACTCACTAACCACCCCCCAGCGTCACAATGCACTCACTAACCACCCCCCCAGCGTCACAATACACTCACTACCCACCCCCCCAACGTCACAATACACTCACTAACCACCCCCTAGCGTCACTATACACTCAGTAACCACCCCCCAACGTCAAAATACACTCACTAACCACCCCCCAGCGTCACAATACACTCACTAACAACCCCCCCAGCGTCACAATACACTCACTAACTACCCCCCAACGTCTCAATACACTCACTAACCACCCCCAGGCGTCACAATACACTCACTAACCACCCCCAACGTCACAATACACTCACTAACCACCCCCCAGCGTCACAATACACTCACTGACCACCCCCAACGTCACAATACACTCACTAACCACCCCCCAGCGTCACAATACACTCACTAACCACCCCCCAGCGTCACAATACACTCACTAACCACCCCCCAGCGTCACAATACGCTCACTACCCACCCCCCATCGTCACAATACACTCACTAACCACCCCCCAGCGTCACAATATACTCACTAACCACCCCCCAGCGTCACAATACACTCACTAACCATCCCCCAGCGTAAAAATACACTCACTAACCACCCCTCAGCGTCACAATACACTCACTAACCACCCCCCAGCGTTACAATACACTCACTAACCACCCCCCAGCGTCTCAATACACTCACTAACCACCCCCAGCGTCTCAATACACTCACTAACCACCCCCCAGCGTCACATTACACTCACTAACCACCCCCAGCATCACAATACACTCACTACCCATCCCCCAGCGTTACAATACCCTCACTAACCACCCCCCAGCGTTACAATACACTCACTAACCACCCCCCATCGTCACAATACACTCACTAACCAACCCCCAGCGTCACAATACACTCACTAACCGCCCCCAGCGTCACAATACACTCACTAACCACTCCCCAGCCTTACAATACACTCACTAACCACTCCCCAGCGACACAATACACTCCCTAACCACCCTCCAGCGTCACAATACACTCACTAACCACCCCCAGCGTCACAATACACTCACTAACCACCCCCCCGCGTCATAATACACTCACTTACCACCCCTCCAGCGTCACAATACACTCACTAACCATCCCCGAGCGTCACAATACACTCACTAACCACCCCCCAGCGTCAAAATACACTCACTAACCACCCCGCAGCGCCACAATACACTCACTAACCACACCCCAGCGTCGCAATACACTCACTAATACCCCCCCAGCTACAATACACTCACTAACCACCCCCCAGCGTTACAATACACTCACTAACCACCCCCCAGCGTCACAATACACTCACTAACCACCCCCCAGCGTCACAATGCACTCACTAACCACCCCCCAACGTCACAATACACTCACTAACCACCCCGCAGCGCCTCAATACACTCACTAACCACCCCCCAACGTCACAATACACTCACTAACCACCCCCCAACGTCACAATACACTCACTAACCACCCCGCAGCGCCACAATACACTCACTAACCACCCCCCAGCGTCACAATACACTCACTAACCACCCCCTAGCGTCACTATACACTCAGTAACCACCCCCCAACGTCACAATACACTCACTAACCCCCCCCCAACGTCTGAATACACTCAGTAACCACCCCCTAGCGTCACAATACACTCACTAACCACCCCGCAGCGCCACAATACACTCACTAACCACCCCGCAGCGCCACAATACACTCACTAACCACACCCCAGCGTCGCAATACACTCACTAATACCCCCAGCGTTACAATACACTCACTAACCACCCACCAGCGTTACAATACACTCCCTAACCACCCCCCAGCGTCACAATACACTCACTAACCACCCCCCAGCGTCACAATACACTCACTAACCACCCCCCAACGTCACAATACACTCACTAAGCACCCCCGAGCCTCACAATACACTCACTAACTACCCCCCCAGCGTCACAATACACTCACTAACTACCCCCCAACGTCTCAATACACTCACTAACCACCTCCCAGCGTCACAATACACTCACTAATTACCCCCCAACGTCACAATACACTCACTAAGCACCCCCAGCGTCACAATACATTCACTAACCACCCCCCAGCGTCACAATACACTCACTAACCACCCCCCAGCGTCACAATACACTCACTAACCTCCCCCTAGCGTCACTATACACTCAGTAACCACCCCTCAACGTCACAATACACTCACTAACCACCCCCCAGCTTCACAATACACTCACAAACAACCCCCCCCCAGCGTCACAATACACTCACTAACTACCCCCAACGTCTGAATACACTCAGTAACCACCCCCTAGCGTCACAATACACTCACTAACCACCCCGCAGCGCCACAATACACTCACTAACCACCCCGCAGCGCCACAATACACTCACTAACCACACCCCCCCCCCCCCCCAGCGTCACAGTACACCTCGATAATCATCCTTGCGTCACAATACACTCAATAACCACCCCCCCCAGCGTCACAATACACTCACTAACCACCCCCCAGCGTCACAATACACTCCCAAACCACCCCTCAACGTCACAATACACTCACTAACCTCCCCTCAACGTCACAATACACTCACTAACCACCCCCCAGCGTGACAATACACTCACTAACCAAACCCTAGCGTCACAATACACTCACTAACCACCACCCCCCCCCAACGTCACAATACACTCACAAATCACCCCCCATTTCTTAACACACTCACTGACCACCCCCCAGCGTCACAATTCACTCCCTAACCCCCCCCAGCGTCACAGTACACCTCATTAACCATCCTTGCGTCACAATACACTCACTAACAACCCCCCAGCGCCACAATACACCTCATTAACCATCTTTGCGTCACAATACACTCACTAACCACCCCCCCAAGCGTCACAATTCACTCACTAACCACCCCCCAGCGTCACAATACACTCACAAACCACCCTCCAGCGTTACAATACACTCACTAACCACCCCCCAGCGTTACAAAACACTCACTAACCACCCCCCCAACGTCACAATACACTCACTAAGCACCCCCAGCGTCACAATACATTCAATAACGATCCCCCAGCGTCACAATATACTCACTAACCACCCCCAGCGTCACAATACACTCACTAACAACCCCCCAGCGTCACAATACACTCACTAACAACCCCTCAACATCACAATACACTCACTAACCACCCCCCAGCGTTAAAATACACTCGCTAACCACCCTCCAGCGTTACAATACATTCACTAACCACCCCCCAGCGTCACAAAACACTCACTAACCACCCCCCAACGTCACAATACACTCACTAACCACCCCCCAGCGCCACAATACACTCACTAACCATCCCCCAGCGTCACAATATACTCACTAACTCCCCCCCAGCGTCACAATACACTCACTAACCACCCCCCAGCGTCACAATACACTCACCACTCCCCAGCGTCACAATACACTCACAAACCATCCCCCAGCGTCACAATACACTCACTAACCACCCCCCAGCGTCAAAATACACTCACTAACCACCCCCCAGCGTCACAATACACTCACTAACCACCTCCCAGCGTCACAATACACTCACTAACCACACCCAACGTCACAATACACTCACTAACCACACCCCAGCGTCAAGATACACTCACTGACCACCCCCCAACGTCACAATACACTCACTAACCACCTCCCAGCGTCACAATACACTCACTAACCACACCCAACGTCACAATACACTCACTAACCACACCCCAGCGTCAAGATACACTCACTGACCACCCCCCAACGTCACAATACACTCATTAACCACCCCCCAGCGTCACAATACACTCACTAATCACCCCCCATCGTCACAATACACTCACTAACCATCCACCAGCGTCACAATATACTCACTAACCACCCCCTAGCGTCACAATACACTCACTAACCACCTCCCAGCGTCACAATACACTCACTAACCACCCCCCAGCGTCACAATACACTCACTAATCACCCCCCATCGTCACAATACACTCACTAACCATCCACCAGCGTCACAATATACTCACTAACCACCCCCTAGCGTCACAATACACTCACTAACCACCTCCCAGCGTCACAATACACTCACTAACCACCCCCCAGCGTCACAATACACTCACTAACCACCCCCCAGCGTCACAAAACACTCACTAACCACCCCCCAACGTCACAATACACTAACTAACCACCCCCCAGCTCCACAATACACTCACTAACCATCCCCCAGCGTCACAATATACTCACTACCTCCCCCCCAGCGTCACAATACACTCACTAACCACCCCCCAGCGTCACAATACACTCACCACTCCCCAGCGTCACAATACACTCACTAACCATCCCCCAGCGTCACAATACACTCACTAACCACCGCCCAGCGTCAAAATACACTCACTAACCACCCCCCAGCGTCACAATACACTCACTAACCACCTCCCAGCGTCACAATACACTCACTAACCACACCCAACGTCACAATACACTCACTAACCACACCCCAGCGTCAAGAAACACTCACTGACCACCCCCCAACGTCACAATACACTCACTAACCACCTCCCAGCGTCACAATACACTCACTAACCACACCCAACGTCACAATACACTCACTAACTACACCCCAGCGTCAAGATACACTCACTGACCACCCCCCAACGTCACAATACACTCATTAACCCCCCCCCAGCGTCACAATACACTCACTAATCACCCCCCATCGTCACAATACACTCACTAACCATCCACCAGCGTCACAATATACTCACTAACCACCCCCTTGCGTCACAATACACTCACTAACCACCTCCCAGCGTCACAATACACTCACTAACCACCCCCCAGCGTCACAATACACTCACTAACCACCCCCCAGCGTTACAATACACTCACTAACCACCCCCCCCGCGTTACAATACACTCACTAACCACCCCCCAGCGTCACAATACACTCACTTACCACCCCCCAGCGTCACAATACACTCACTAACTATCCCCCAGCGTCGCAATACACTCACTAACCACCCCCCAGCGTCAAAATACACTCACTAACCACCCCGCAGCGCCACAATACACTCACTAACCACCCCCCCCCAGCGTCACAGTACACCTCATTAATCATCCTTGCGTCACAATACACTCACAAACCACCCCCCCACAGCGTCACAATACACTCACTAACCACGCCCCAGCGTCACAATACACCTCATTAACCATCTTTGCGTCACAATACACTTAATAACCACCCCCCGGCGTCACAATACACTTACTAACCACCCCCCAGCGTCACAATACACTTACTAACCACCCAACAGCGTCACAATACACTCCCAAACCACCCCCCAACGTCACAATACACTCACTAACCACCCCCAGCGTCACAATACACTCACTAACCACACCCCAGCGTCACAATACACTCACTAACCACCCCCCCCCCACAGCGTCACAATACACTCACTAACCACCCCCTAACGTCTCAATACACTCACTAACCACCCCCCAGCGTCACAATACACTCACTAACCAAACCCCAGCGTCACAATACACTTACTAACCCCCCCTTAGCGTCACAGTACACCTCTTTAACCATCCTTGCGTCACAATACACTCACTAACCACCCCCAGCGCCACAATACACCTCATTAACCATCTTTGCGTTACAATACACTCACTAACCACCCCCCAGCGTCACAATACACTCACTAACCACCCCCCAACGTCACAATACACTCACTAAGCACCCCCCAGCCTCACAATACACTCACTAACCACCCCCCAGCGTCACAATACACTCACTAACAACCCCCCCAGCGTCACAATACACTCACTAACTACCCCCCAACGTCTCAATACACTCACTAACCACCTCCCAGCGTCACAATACACTCACTAACTACCCCCCAACGTCACAATACACTCACTAAGCACCCCCAGCGTCACAATACATTCACTAACCACCCCCCAGCCTCACAATACACTCACAAACCACCCCCCAGCGTCAAAATACACTCACTAACCACCCCCCAGCGTCACAATGCACTCACTAACCACCCCCCCAGCGTCACAATACACTCACTACCCACCCCCCCAACGTCACAATACACTCACTAACCACCCCCTAGCGTCACTATACACTCAGTAACCACCCCCCAACGTCAAAATACACTCACTAACCACCCCCCAGCGTCACAATACACTCACTAACAACCCCCCCCAGCGTCACAATACACTCACTAACTACCCCCCAACGTCTCAATACACTCACTAACCACCCCCAGGCGTCACAATACACTCACTAACCACCCCCAACGTCACAATACACTCACTAACCACCCCCCAGCGTCACAATACACTCACTGACCACCCCCAACGTCACAATACACTCACTAACCACCCCCCAGCGTCACAATACACTCACTAACCACCCCCCAGCGTCACAATACACTCACTAACCACCCCCCAGCGTCACAATACGCTCACTACCCACCCCCCATCGTCACAATACACTCACTAACCACCCCCCAGCGTCACAATATACTCACTAACCACCCCCCAGCGTCACAATACACTCACTAACCATCCCCCAGCGTAAAAATACACTCACTAACCACCCCTCAGCGTCACAATACACTCACTAACCACCCCCCAGCGTTACAATACACTCACTAACCACCACCCAGCGTCTCAATACACTCACTAACCACCCCCAGCGTCTCAATACACTCACTAACCACCCCCCAGCGTCACATTACACTCACTAACCACCCCCAGTGTCACAATACACTCACTACCCATCCCCCAGTGTTACAATACCCTCACTAACAGTAGTAGGGTGTAAGACTCACAGGTAACTTTTTTTTTTTGTGAGAGGACCCCTGTGAGTCGTAAGACTCACAGGTAACTTTTTTTTTTTTGATGAGAGGACCCCTGTGAGTCGTACGACTCACAGACGATATTTTTTTTTCTGGGAAATATCCCGCGTGTAAGCCAAGGTTTTCAGGTAAATTTTGTGTCACAGATTTTAGAAGTAAGGATTTCTTATGATGAAAATAATTTCCGAGACATAGAAGTTTGTTAAGGGCTTATGGGAGAAATTCAAATATCGTATGTAGCGCTTTCGGGTTTCCAGGAGAACTCTACGGACATATTTTACATGTTTTCAACTTACAAAAATCGTCTATGTAAGCCATAGTTTTTCAGGTAAATTTAGAAAATCACCTGTGCGGACCAAGGTTTTCAGGTCTCGTACCTCACATCACCTCCCTCCCCCCTTACCTCGCAATCTCTCGCGTCACCTTTATTTACCTTAGGCCCTGCCAGCCAGACGCTTCTTGTAGGTCGCCTCTTATCATATCTTATCTTCTCCATAATAATATCTGGACCGTCCCTCCTCTCTCTCTCTCTCCTTTCATTCAGTTCAGCTATTTTCTGACATCGTATGTTTGCTCCTTTTCATTAAGCAAGTCAGTTTTACACAAATAAATCGTGTTAGTAAGCAAGTTCTAGCTCACGTTCCCTTCCTTAGTCCCCTGTCGTATAATGAATACTATCATTCCAATCCCTCTAAAATTTAAAAATAATCATATTTCAAACGTATTTCAATACAGTAATTTAGTTACCGAGCTCCAGCGCTTGTCCTCCGCCTTAGCTCTCTCTCGTATCTTCGTTAATACCTATTCAAATTCCCCGAAATTTCTACCCGCTGTATTTCAGACATAGTTTAGTAAATGCAAACAATTATCAAACTCTAGCTCTTGTCCCCAGCTTAGTTCATTTGTACAAAATCGTTAGTAACAGTCCAAATTCCCTGAGATTTTTACCCTCTGTATTTCAGACACCGTAAATAAGATCAAAACAGTTATCGAGCTCCAGCTCTCGTCCCCCACCTTAGTTCATTTGTACAAGATCGTTAGTAACAGATCAATTCCCCTGAAATTTTTTACCCTCTGTATTTTCAGGCTCCGTAAATAAGATCAAAACAGTTATCGAGCTCCAGCTCTCGTCCACCGCCTTAGTTCATTTATACAAGATCGTTAGTAACAGACCAATTTTCCCGAAATTTAAAGCAGACATACTTCAAAGTTAGTAAATAAAATCAAGTAAGTTATCGAGCTCCAGCTCTCGTCCCCCGCCTTAGTTCTCTCTCGTAAATTTGTAAATAACCCATCAATTTCCCGAAATTTAAAAGCAGACATACTTCAAAGTTAGTAAATAAGATCAAGTCAGTTACTGAGCTCCAGCTCTCGTCCCCACCTTAGTTCTCTTTCGTATCTTTGTAAAATAACCCATCAATTTCCCTGAAATTTTTACCCTCTGTATTTCAGACATAGTAAATATGAAGTAAACAATTATAAAACTCTAGCTCTTGTCCTCTGTCCAAGCTCACTTTTGTAAATTCATTACTCTCAGTCCAAATCACCCTGAGATTTAAACACCCAACTACATTTTCAGGCATAGTAAATAAAAACCAGTTCAGTTATCAAGTTTCAACTCTTGTGCCCCAGCTTAGTTCATTTTGTACAAGTTCTTTATTTTCCAACTAAATCACCCTGAGATTTAAGATCACCTTATTTTCTAACGTAGTAAAATTAATCTGGACATTAGCCAAGCTCCATTTCCTCAGTCTTAGATCATCGAACATAATTATATCCGATCAAGTCCCTCTCCAGCCTATCTGTTTATCAGAGTAATTACTTTACCCTTCTCATCCCCAACGTATCCAAACCTTCAATAATCATACTGTATTTGCATATTTTCTCTATATTCAGCTGTGTTCTTCACATTTTGTCCATGTTTTCTGTGTTCATTCCATGTTCTACAAATGTTCACAGCATGCTCAGTTCAATTCTTTTCACCTGTTTTTTCTCATTTTTTCTGTAATCTTTCTCTTAGTCTCATTATGTTCTCTACAAATTCTAGTCATATTTTCTATGTACATCATATGTTCTCTGTATAACTTTTATACTTAATATTCATGTTCTCAATGTTCTTAGCTTGTTCTTCACATGTTCAGTGTTCATTCTTTGTATTCCCCTATTCTCCTTATCATGTTTTCATGTTCTCTGTAAGTTCATATTCCCAGCATGTTCACTGTATTCATCAACTTTTCTTACATATGTTCTTTTCCATGTTCCCCATATGTTCTCTGGGTTTTTCCCCTTACATGTTATTTAACGTTCCTTAACTAAAAAAATCTTTCGCCAATCAACTAAAACATAGTCACTTTCGTCATTTCTCAACTAAACTTATTATCCAGTCAACTAAAAATTGTCAAAGGAATTTTTCCAACACTGTTCATAACTAAACTTATTCCCTAGTCATCAGAAAATAACCGTGTTCTTCACGTTTCATTGTCATTTCATAACTAAAATTATCCGCCAATCATCAGAAAAAGTCATGTTCATCATGTTTTGTCTTTTGCTCAACTAAAAGTATTCATCGGTCAACCAAAAAATAGTTGCTTCATCATGTTTCCTTGTCATTTCTTAACTGAAATATCACTTCTCTCATCTGAAAATAGTCAGGATTAATCTCTTTCAACACCGTTGTTAACTAAAACAACCTTTCGCTTAGCTAAAAATTGTCAAAGGAAACTTCTTTCAGCACTGTTCATAACTAACTTTATCCATCGTCAAGTAAGAAAATATAGTCAAAGATATCTATCATCGTCGTTCTTAACTGACATTTATACTTTGTGGAGCACTAAAAATAGTCAAATGTAACTTTTTCAACACTTTCGTAACTAAAATTATATGTCGCTAAGTAAGAAAAATAGTCAAATGTAACTTTTTCAACACTTTTGTAACTAAAATTATATGTCGCTAAGTAAGAAAAATAGTCAAATGTAACTTTTTCAGCACTTTCGTAAAAATTATATGTCGTTAAGTAAGAAAAATAGTCAAAGGTGCTCTCCGTAACACCAAAGTTACTCTTCGAGAAATCAAAGACACTCTTCAATACATCAAGGACTTACTCAAAGACACCAAAGTTACACTCTAAGACATCCTTCGAGACATCAAAGACATCCTTTAAGACTTCAAGGGCACTCTTCAAGATATCAAAAGACACTCTCAAACACTCAAAAATTTACTCGCATCCTCAAAGTTATTCTCAGAGTCATCAAAAAGTTAATCTCAGTCATCAAAATGCTATTCTCTAAGTAGCCTTTCATTCATCAGAGAAACTTTCTAAGACATCTACGTTCATTAAAGTTAATCTCAGAGGCATAAAAGTTATTCTCAGAGCTATCAAACTTGTTCTCGATGCCATCAAAAGTATTTTCTCGTTCATCAAAGTTAATCTCAGAGTTAACAAAGGTAATCTCTAACTCACTTTCGTTCAACATATTAATTCTCTAAGTCCTCAAAGTTATTCTCTAAGACAACAAAGGTATTCTCTAAGACAACAAAGTCTTTCTCAGAGCTATCAAACTTGTTCTCAAAGTCATCAAAGTTATTCCAAGAGACATGAAAGTTAATCTCAGAGTTATCCAAAGATATTCACATGTCTACAAAAGTTATTCCAAGAGACGTCAAAGTTAATCTCAGACATCTTCGTTCATAAAAGTTATTCTCAGAGACATCTAAAGTTATTCTCTAAGACATCAAAGTTATTCTAAGAGCTATCAAAAGTTATTCTCAGTCATGATATGTTATTCTCTAAGTAACCTTCCGTTCATCAAAGACATTCTCTAAGCCCTCAAAGTTATTCTCTAAGATAACAAAGTCATTCCCAGAGTCATCAAAAAGTTATTCTCAGAGTCACCTTCGTTATTCAAAGAAGCCTGAGACATCCTCGTTCAACAAAACTGTCCTCAGAGCCATAAAAAAAGTTAAATACGATCATCAAAGTTATTCTCTAAGTATCTTTTCGTTCATCAGAGAAGCTTTCTAAGACATCTTTGTTCATCAAAGTTGTTCTCTAAGACATCAATGTTGTTTCTCTAAGGCATCAAAGATGTTCTCTAAATCATAAAAGTTAATCTCTAAGTCTCCTTCGTTTCATTAGAGAAACTTTTCAATCCATATTCGTTGACCAAAGTTATTCTCAGAGTCACCAAAGTGATCTCTAATTCACCTTCGTTCTCCAAAAGTTGTTCTCTAAGACACCTTCGTTCATCAAAGAAACTCTCCTTCTTCCATCATGTTATTCTTTAAGACATCTTCAGTCATAAAATTTCTCTCCAAAATGTAACTAGTTCAGCTTTTCATACCAAACCTGCATTTCTGTTAAAACATATTTTCTTAGTCGCTTTACCCTAAAACTGTTCTCTGAACTACACTGTTCAAACCTACGTAACCTATCCTCTCCACCCAATGTTACTTAGTTAACTTAACCTTCATAACCTAACTTTACCTATCCTAACATAACTTACATTACCTTACCTATCTTACCTAACTTACCTAACTTAACCTGCATAACCTAACTTTACCTATCCTAACTTACCTTACCTATCTTACCTAACTTTACCTATCTTACCTAACTTAACCTGCATAACCTAACCTGCTTAACTTAACTTAACTTACCTAACCTAACCTAACGTAACCTAACTTGCTTTACCTAACTTAATCTTACATTCCCAAACTGATGTATCCTAGCTTATCTAGTCAAACCAGACATGATCTAACTTACATAAGTATTCCTTCTTGTCTTTTGTGTTTCGTCAATCATTGTCTCATATTCATTTACTCATTTCATTAGTTAATTTCTCAAATGGTCACTTATGCAGTTCAAGTGCTATTTGTTAGAGATTGGCTATTTAAGCATTTCAAAGAACTTTTGTTATATATGGGCATTTACTCATTTCAAGGGATAATTTCTCAAATGGTCACTTATGCATTTCAAGTGCTATTTGTTAGAGATTGGATATTTAAGCATTTCAAAGAATTTTTGTTATATATGGGCATTTACTCATTTCAAGGGATAATTTCTCAAATGGACGTTTTTGCATTTCAAGTGTTATTTGTTTAAGATTGGGTGTTTAACCATTTCAAAGGATTTTTGTTATATATGGGAACTTACTCGTTTCAAGGGCTAATTTCTCAAATGGTCATTTTTGCAGATCAAGGATTATTTGTTAAAGTTCATCAAGTTGCCCATAAGTTGTATTTATTATGTTTGTTATCATTTATTCTTATTCCCCAACCCCTTAACCTAACCTCTTGTAATCGTAGTGTATTTGGTAGGTTCTATCATATGTTCTTATTCCCCAACCCTTTAACCTAACCATTCAGATGTAGTTTATTGTGTTTTTGACGTATTTGTTGAATATATTATCCTTTTCCAATACACTACAATACCAATACAATACACTCACTAACCACCTCCCAGCATCACAATACACTCACTAACCACCCCCCAGCGTCACAATGCACTCCCTAACCACCCACCAGCGTCACAATACACTCACTAACCACCCCCCAGCGTCACAATACACTCACTAACCACCCCCCAGCATTACAATACACTCACTAACCCCCCTCCCCCAGCGTCACCATACACTCACTAACTACCCCCCAGCGTCACAATAACATCACTAACCACCCCCCAGCGTCACAATACACTCACTAACCACCCCCCAGCGTCACAATACACTCACTAACCACCCCCCAGCGTCACAATACACTCACTAACCACCCCCCAGCGTCACAATACACTCACTAACCACCCACCAGTGTTACAATACACTCACTAACCACCCCCCCCAGCGTCACAATACACTCACCAACCACCCCTCAGCGTCACAATACACTCACTAACCACCCCCCAGCGTCACAATACACTCACTAACCACCCCCCCCCCAGCGTCACAATACACTCACTAACCACCCCCAGCGTCACAATACACTCACTAACCACCCCCCAGCGTCACAATACACTCACTAACCACCCCCCAGCGTCACAATACACTCACTAACCAACCCCCAGCGTCACAATACACTCACTAACCAACCTCCAGCGTCACAATACACTCACTAACCACTCCCCAGCGTCACAATACACTCACTAACCACCCACTAGCGTTACAATACACTCACTAACCCCCCCCCCCCAGCGTCACAATACACTCACTAACCACCCCCCCCCCCACCGTCACAATACACTCACTAACCACCCCCCAGCGTTACAATACACTCACTAACCACCCCCCCCAGCGTCACAATACACTCACTAACCACCCCCAGCGTCACAATACACTCACTAACCCCCCCCCAGCGTCACAATACACTCACTAACCACCCCCAGCGTCACAATACACTCACTAACCACCCCCCAGCGTTACAATACACTCACTGACCACCCCCCCCCGCCTCACAATACACTCACCAACCACCCCTCAGCGTCACAATACACTCACTAACCACCCCCCCGCGTCACAATACACTCACTAACCACCCCCCAGCGTTACAATACACTCACTGACCACCCCCCCCCCCCGCCTCACAATACACTCACCAACCACCCCTCAGCGTCACAATACACTCACTAACCACCCCCCAGCGTCACAATACACTCACTAACCACCCCCCAGCGTCACAATACACTCACTAACCACCCCCCAGCGTCACAATACACTCACTAACCAACCCCCAGCGTCACAATACACTCACTAACCAACCTCCAGCGTCACAATACACTCACTAACCACTCCCCAGCGTCACAATACACTCACTAACCACCCACTAGCGTTACAATACACTCACTAACCCCCCCCCCAGCGTCACAATACACTCACTAACCACCCCCCCCCACCGTCACAATACACTCACTAACCACCCCCCAGCGTTACAATACACTCACTAACCACCCCCCCCCCAGCGTCACAATACACTCACTAACCACCCCCAGCGTCACAATACACTCACTAACCCCCCCCAGCGTCACAATACACTCACTAACCACCCCCAGCGTCACAATACACTCACTAACCACCCCCCAGCGTTACAATACACTCACTGACCACCCCCCCCCCGCCTCACAATACACTCACCAACCACCCCTCAGCGTCACAATACACTCACTAACCACCCCCCCGCGTCACAATACACTCACTAACCCCCCCCCAGCGTCACAATACACTCATTAACCACCCCCCAGCGTCACAATACACTCACTAACCACCCCCCAGCGTCACAATACACTCACTAACCACCCCCAGCGTCACAATACACTCACTAACCAACCTCCAGCGTCACAATACACTCACTAACCACTCCCCAGCGTCACAATACACTCACTAACCACCCCCTAGCGTTACAATACACTCACTAACCCCCCCCAGCGTCACAATACACTCACTAACCACCCCCCCAGCGTCACAATACACTCACTAACCACCCCCCAGCGTTACAATAAACTCACTAACCACCCCCCCCAGCGTCACAATGCACTCACTAACCACCCCCCAGCGTCACAATACACTCACTAACCACCCCCAGCGTGACAATACACTCACTAACCACCCCCAGCGTCACAATACACTCACTAACCACCCCCCCCAGCGTCACAATACACTCACTAACCACCCCCCAGCATCACAATACACTCACTAACCACCCCCCAGCGTCACAATGCACTCCCTAACCACCCCCCAGCGTCACAATACACTCCCTAACCACCCCCCAGCGTCACAATACACTCACTAACCACCCCCCAGCATTACAATACACTCACTAACCCCCCTCCCCCAGCGTCACCATACACTCACTAACTACACCCCAGAGTCACAATACACTCACTAACCTCCCCCCAGCGTCACAATACACTAACTAACCACCCCCTGCTTCACAATACACTCACTAACCACCCCCCAGCATCACAATACACTCACTAACCACCCCCAGCGTCACAATACACTCACTAACCACCCCCCCCCAGCGTCACAATATACTCACTAACCACCCCCCAGCATCACAATACACTCACTAACCACCCCCCAGCATTACAATACACTCACTAACCCCCCTCCCCCAGCGTCACCATACACTCACTAACTACCCCCCAGCGTCACAATACACTCACTAACCACCCCCCCAGCGTCACAATACACTCACTAACCACCCCCCCAGCGTCACAATGCACTCACTATCCACCCCCCAGCGTCACAATACACTCACTAACCACCCCCCAGCGTCACAATACACTCACTAACCACCCACCCCCCAGCGTCACAATACACTCACTAACCACCCCCAGCGTCACAATACACTCACTAACTACTCCCCAGCGTCACAATACACTCACTAACCACCCCCCAGCGTCACATTACACTTACTAACCACCCCCAGCGTCACAATACACTCACTAACCACCCCCCAGCGTCACAATACACTCACTAACCACCCCCCCGCGTTACAATACACTCACTAACCACCCCCCAGCGTCACAATACACTCACTATCCACCCAACAGCGTCACAATACACTCCCTAACCACCCCCCCAGCGTCACAATACACTCACTAACCATCCCCCAGCGTTACAATACACTCACTAACCACCCCCCAGCGTCACAATACACTCACTAACCACCCCCCAGCGTCAAAATACACTCACTAACCACCATTCAGCGTCACAATACACTCACTAACCACCCCCCAGAGTCACAATACACTCACTAACTACCCCCCAGCGTCACAATACACTCACTAACCACCCCCCAGCGTCACAATACACTCACTAACCACCCCCCAGCGTCACAATACACTCACTAACCATCCCCCAGCGTCACAATATACTCACTAACCACCCCTCTAGCGTCACAATACACTCACTAACCACCCCAGCGTCACAATACACTCACTTACCACCCCCCAGCGTCACAATACACTCACTAACCATCCCCCAGCGTCACAATACACTCACTAACCACCCCTCAGCGTCAAACTACACTCACTAACCACCCCCCAACGTCACAATACACTCACTAACCACCCCCAGCGTCACAATACACTACTAACCACCCCCACGCGTCACAATACACTCACTAACCACCCCCCAGCGTCACCATACACTCACTAACCACCCCCCAGCGTCACAATACACTCAGTAACCACCCCCCAGCTTCACAATACACTCAGTAACCACCCCCCAACGTCACAATACACTCACTAACCTCCCCCGAACGTCACAAAACACTCACTAAGCACCCTCAGCGTCACAATACACTCACTAACCACCCCCACAGCGTCACAATACACTCACAATCCACCCCCCAGCGTCACAATACACTCACTAACCACCACACAGCGTCACAATACACTCACTAACCACCTCCCAGCGTCACAATACACTCACTAACCCCCCCCAGCGTCACAGTACACCTCATTAACCATCCTTGCGTCACAATACACTCACTAAACACCTCCAGCGTCACAATACACCTCATTAACCATCTTTACGTCACAATACCCTCACTAACCACCCCCAGCGTCACAATACACTCACTAACCACTCCCCAGCGTCACAACACACTAGGAACCCCCCAACGTCACAATACACTCATTAACCACCCCCCAGCGTCACAATACACTCACTAACCACCCCCTAACGTCACAATACACTCACTTAGCACCCCCTTGCGTCACAATACATTCACTAACCCCCCCCCCCCAGCGTCACAATACACTCACTAACCACCCCCCAGCGTCACAATACACTCACTAACTACCCCCCAACGTCTCAATACACTCACTAAACAACCCCTAGCGTCACAATACACACACTAACCACCCCCCAACGTCACAATACACTCACTAACCACCTTCTAGCGTCACAATACACTCACTAACCACCCCCAGCTTCACAATACACTCACTAACCACCCCCCCAGCGTCACAATACACTCACTAACCACCCCCCAGCGTCACAATACACTCACTAACCACCCCCCAGCGTTACAATACACTCACTAACCACCCCCCCAGCGTCACAATACACTCACTAACCACCCCCCAGCGTCACAATACACTCACTAACCACCCTCCAGCGTCACAATACACTCAATAACCACCCCCAGCGTCGCAATACACTCACTAACCACCCCCCCAGCGTCACAATACACTCACTAACCCCCCCCCCCAGCGTCAGAGTACACCTCATTAATCATCCTTGCGTCACAATACACTCACTAACCACCCCCCAGCATCACAATACACTCACTAACTACCCCCCAGCGTCACAATACACACACTAACCACCCCCCAGCGTTTCAATACACTCACTAACCCCCCTCCCCCAGCGTCACCATACACTCACCAACTACCCCCCAGCGTCACAATACACTCACTAACCACCCATCAGCGTCACAATACACTCACTAACCACCCCCCAGCGTCACAATACACTCACTAACCACCCCCCAGCGTCACAATACGCTCACTAACCACCCCCAGCGTCACAATACACTCACTAACCACCCCCCCCAGCGTCACAATACACTCACTAACCACCCCCAGCGTCACAATACACTCACTAACCACCCCCCCGCGTCACAATACACTCACTAACCACCCCCAGCGTCACAATACACTCACTAACCACCCCCCAGCGTCACAATACACTCACTAACCCCCCCTCCAGCGTCAGAGTACACCTCATTAATCATCCTTGCGTCACAATACACTCCCTAACCACCCCCTAGCGTCGCAATACACTCACTAACCACCCCCCAGCGTCACAATTCACTCACTAACCACTCCCCAGCGTCACAATGCACTCACTAACCACCCCCCAACGTCACAATACACTCACTAACCATCCCCCAGCGTCAAAATACACTCACTAACCACCCCCCCCAACGTCACAATCCACTCACTTAGCACCCCCAGCGCCACAATACATTCACTAACCACCCCCCAGCGTCACAATACACTCACTAACCACCCCCCCAGCGTCACAATA
Organism: Procambarus clarkii; assembly: GCF_040958095.1. Lineage (NCBI taxonomy): Eukaryota > Metazoa > Arthropoda > Malacostraca > Decapoda > Cambaridae > Procambarus > Procambarus clarkii. The sequence goes on along the minus strand of NC_091219.1, from coordinate 893,427 downwards.
CACTCACTAACTACCCCCCAACGTCTCAATACACTCACTAACCACCGCCAGCGTCACAATACACTCACTAACCACCCCCCAACGTCACAATACACTCACTAACCACCCCCCAGCGTCACAATACACCCACTAACCACCCCCCAGCGTCACAATACACTCACTAACCACCCCCCAGCGTCACAATACACTTACTAACCACCCCCAGCGTCACAATACATTCACTAACTCCCCCCCAGCGTCACAATACACTCACTAACCACCCCCCAGCGTCACAATACACTCACTAACCACCCCCCAGCGTTACAATACTCTCACTAACCATCCCCCCAGCGTCACAATACACTCACCAACCACCCCTCAGCGTCACAATACACTCACTAACCACCCCCCAGCGTCACAATACACTCACTAACCACCCCCCCCCAGCGTCACAATACACTCACTAACCACCCCCAGCGTCACAATACAGTCACTAACCACCCCCCAGCGTCACAATACACTCACTAACCACCCCCCAGCGTTACAATACACTCACTAACCCCACCTCCCCCAGCGTCACCATACACTCACTAACCACCCCCCAGCGTCACAATACACTCACTAACCACCCCCCAGCGTTACAATACACTCACTAACCGCCCCCAGCGTCACAATACACTCACTAACCACCCCCCAGCGTCACAATACACTCACTACCCACCCCCCAGCGTCACAATACACTCACTAACCACCCCCCAACGTCACAATACACTTACTAACCACCCCCAGCGTCACAATACACTCACTAACACCCCCCAGCGTCACAATACACTCAGTAACCACCCCCCAGCGTCACAATACACTCACTAACCACCCCCCAGCGTTACAATACACTCACTAACCACCCCCCCCAGCGTCACAATACACTCACCAACCACCCCTCAGTGTCACAATACACTCACTAACCACCCCTCAGCGTTACAATACACTCACTAACCACCCCCCCCAGCGTCACAATACACTCACTAACCACCCCCCAGCGTCACAATACACTCACCTACCACCCCCTCCCAGCGTCACAATACACTCACTAACCACCCCCCAGCGTCACAATACACTCACTAACCACCCCCCCAGCGTCACAATACACTCACTAACCACTCCCCAGCGTCACAATACACTCACTAACCACCCCCTAGCGTTACAATACACTCACTAACCACCCCCCCCAGCGTCACAATACACTCACTAACCACCCCCCAGCGTTACAATACACTCACTAACCACCCCCCCCCCAGCGTCACAATACACTCACTAACCACCCCCCAGCGTCACAATACACTCACTAACCACCCCCTGCGTCACAATACACTCACTAACCACCCCCCAGCGTCACAATACACTCACTACCTACCCCCAGCGTCACAATACACTCACTAACCACCACCCCAGCGTCACAATACACTCACTAACCACCCCACAGCATCACAATACACTCACTAACCACCCCCCAGCGTCACAATGCACTCCCTAACCACCCCCCAGCGTCACAATACACTCACTAACCAGTCCCCAGCGTCACAATACACTCACTAACCACCCCCCAGCATTACAATACACTCACTAACCCCCCTCCCCCAGCGTCACCATACACTCACTAACTACCCCCCAGCGTCACAATACACTCACTAACCCCCCCCCAGCGTCACAATACACTCACTAACCACCCCCCAGCGTTACAATACACTCACTAACCCCCCCCCAGCGTCACAATACACTCACTAACCACCCCCTGCGTCACAATACACTCACTAACCACCCCCCAGCGTCACAATACACTCACTAACCACCCCCAGCGTCACAATACACTCACTAACCACCCCCCCCCAGCGTCACAATACACTCACTAACCACCCCCCAGCATCACAATACACTCACTAACCACCCCCCAGCGTCACAATGCACTCCCTAACCACCCCCCAGCGTCACAATACACTCACTAACCACCCCCCAGCGTCACAATACACTCACTAACCACCCCCCAGCGTCACAATACACTCACTAACCTCCCCCCAGCGTCACAATACACTCACTAACCACCCCCCCCAGCGTCACAATACACTCACTAACCACCCCCAGCGTCACAATACACTCACTAACCACCCCCCAGCGTCACAATACACTCACTAACCACCCCCCAACGTCACAATACACTTACTAACCACCCCCAGCGTCACAATACACTCACTAACCCCCCCCCCAGCGTCACAATACACTCACTAACCCCCCCCCCCAGCGTCACAATACACTCACTAACCACCCCCCAGCGTCACAATACACTCACTAACCTCCCCCCAGCGTCACAATACACTCACTAACCACCCCCCAGCGTTACAATACACTCACTAACCACCCCCTCCCCCAGCTTCACAATACACTCACCAACCAACCCTCAGCGTCACAATACACTCACTAACCACCCCCCAGCGTCACAATACACTCACTAACCACCCCCCAGCGTCACAATACACTCACTAACCACCCCCCAGCGTCACAATACACTCACTAACCAACCCCCAGCGTCACAATACACTCACTAACCACTCCCCAGCGTCACAATACACTCACTAACCACCCCCCAGCGTCACAATACACTCACTACCCACCCCCCCAGCGTCACAATACACTCACTAACCACCCCCCAACGTCACAATACACTTACTAACCACCCCCAGCGTCACAATACACTCACTAACCCCCCCCCCAGCGTCACAATACACTCAGTAACCACCCCCCAGCGTCACAATACACTCACTAACCACCCCCCAGCGTTACAATACACTCACTAACCACCCCCCCCCCCAGCGTCACAATACACTCACCAACCACCCCTCAACGTCACAATACACTCACTAACCACCCCTCAGCGTCACAATACACTCACTAACCACCCCCCCCCAGCGTCACAATACACTCACTAACCACCCCCCAGCGTCACAATACACTCACCTACCACCCCCCCCAGCGTCACAATACACTCACTAACCACCCCCCAGCGTCACAATACACTCACTAACCACCCCCCCCCCAGCGTCACAAAACACTCACTAACCACTCCCCAGCGTCACAATACACTCACTAACCACCCCCTAGCGTTACAATACGCTCACTAACCACCCCCCCCCCCAGCGTCACAATACACTCACTAACCACCCCCCAGCGCTACAATACACTCACTAACCACCCCCCCAGCGTCACAATACACTCACTAACCACCCCCCAGCGTCACAATACACTCACTAACCACCCCCTGCGTCACAATACACTCACTAACTACCCCCCAGCGTCACAATACACTCACTACCTACCCCCAGCGTCACAATACACTCACTAACCACCACCACAGCGTCACAATACACTCACTAACCACCCCCCAGCATCACAATACACTCACTAACCACCCCCCAGCGTCACAATGCACTCCCTAACCACCCCCCAGCGTCACAATACACTCACTAACCAGTCCCCAGCGTCACAATACACTCACTAACCACCCCCCAGCATTACAATACACTCACTAACCCCCCTCCCCCAGCGTCACCATACACTCACTAACTACCCCCCAGCGTCACAATACACTCACTAACCACCCCCCAGCGTCACAATACACTCACTAACCACCCCCCAGCGTTACAATACACTCACTAACCCCCCCCCCAGCGTCACAATACACTCACTAACCACCCCCTGCGTCACAATACACTCACTAACCACCCCCCAGCGTCACAATACACTCACTAACCACCCCCAGCGTCACAATACACTCACTAACCACCCCCCCCAGCGTCACAATACACTCACTAACCACCCCCCAGCATCACAATACACTCACTAACCACCCCCCAGCGTCACAATACACTCCCTAACCACCCCCCAGCGTCACAATACACTCACTAACCACCCCCCAGCGTCACAATACACTCACTAACCACCCCCCAGCGTCACAATACACTCACTAACCACCCCCCAGCATCACAATACACTCACTAACCCCCCCCCCAGCGTCACAATACACTCACTAACCACCCCCAGCGTCACAATACACTCACTAACCACCCCCCAGCGTCACAATACACTCACTAACCACCCCCCAACGTCACAATACACTTACTAACCACCCCCAGCGTCACAATACACACACTAACCCCCCCCAGCGTCACAATACACTCACTAACCCCCCCCCCAGCGTCACAATACACTCACTAACCACCCCCCAGCGTCACAATACACTCCCTAACCACCCCCCAGCGTCACAATACACTCACTAACCACCCCCCAGCGTTACAATACACTCACTAACCACCCCCTCCCCCAGCTTCACAATACACTCACCAACCAACCCTCAGCGTCACAATACACTCACTAACCACCCCCCAGCGTCACAATACACTCACTAACCACCCTCCCCCTCCAGCGTCACAATACACTCACTAACCACCCCCCAGCGTCACAATACACTCACTAACCACCCCCCAGCGTCACAATACACTCACTAACCAACCCCCAGCGTCACAATACACTCACTAACCACTCCCCAGCGTCACAATACACTCACTAACCACCCCCTAGCGTTACAATACACTCACTAACCACCCCCCCCAGCGTCACAATACACTCACTAACCACCCCCCCAGCGTCACAATACACTCACTAACCACACCCCAGCGTTACAATACACTCACTAACCACCACCCCCCCAGCGTCACAATACACTCACTAACCACCCCCCAGCGTCACAATACACTCACTAACCACCCCCAGCGTCACAATACACTCACTAACCACCCCCCAGCGTCACAATACACTAACCACCCCCAGCGTCACAATACACTCACTAACCACCCCCCACCCAGCGTCACAATACACTCACTAACCACCCCCCCGCGTCACAATACACTTACTAACCACCCCCAGCGTCACAATACACTCACTAACTCCCCCCCAGCGTCACAATACACTCACTAACCACCCCCCAGCGTCACAATACACTCACTAACACCCCCCCAGCGTCACAATACACTCACTAACCACCCCCCAGCGTCACAATACACTTACTAACCACCCCCAGCGTCACAATACACTCACTAACTCCCCCCCAGCGTCACAATACATTCACTAACCACGCCCCAGCGTCACAATACACTCACTAACCACCCCCCAGCTTCACAATACACTCACTAACCACCCCCCAGCGTCACAATGCACTCCCTAACCACCCCCCAGCGTCACAATACACTCACTAACCACCCCCCAGCGTCACAATACACTCACTAACCACCCCCCAGCACTACAATACACTCACTAACCCCCCTCCCCCAGCGTCACAATACACTCACTAACCACCCCTCAGCGTCACAATACACTCACTAACCACCCCCCAGCGTCACAATACACTCACTAACCACCCCCCAGCGTCACAATACACTCACTAACCACCCCCAGCGTCACAATACACTCACTAACCACCCCCCAGCGTCACAATACACTCACCACCCCTCAGCGTCACAATACACTCACTAACCACCCCCCAGCGTTACAATACACTCACTAACCACCCCCTCCCCCAGCTTCACAATACACTCACCAACCACCCCTCAGCGTCACAATACACTCACTAACCACCCCCCAGCGTCACAATACACTCACTAACCACCCCCCCCAGCGTCACAATACACTCACTAACCACCCCCCAGCGTCACAATACACTCACTAACCACCCCCCAGCGTCACAATACACTTACTAACCACCCCCCAGCGTCACAATACACTCACTAACCACCCCCCAGTGTCACAATACACTCACTAACCAACCCCCAGCGTCACAATACACTCACTAACCACTCCCCAGCGTCACAATACAGTCACTAACCACCCCCTAGCGTTCCAATACACTCACTAACCACCCCCCCAGCGTCACAATACACTCACTAACCACCCCCCCAGCGTAACAATACACTCACTAACCACCCCCCCAGCGTAACAATACACTCACTAACCACCCCCCAGCGTTACAATACACTCACTAACCACCCCCCCCCCAGCGTCACAATACACTCACTATCCACCCCCCAGCGTCACAATACACTCACTAACCACCCCCAGCGTCACAATACACTCACTAACCACCCCCCCCAGCGTCACAATACACTCACTAACCACCCCCAGCATCACAATACACTCACTAACCACCCCCCAGCGTCACAATGCACTCCCTAACCACCCCCCAGCGTCACAATACACTCACTAACCACCCCCAGCGTCACAATACACTCACTAACCACCCTCCAGCATTACAATACACTCACTAACCCCCCTCCCCCAGCGTCACCATACACTCACTAACCACCCCCCAGCGTCACAATACACTCACTAACCACCCCCCAGCGTCACAATACACTCACTAACCACCCCCCAGCGTTACAATACACTCACTAACCACCCCCCCAGCGTCACAATACACTCACTAACCACCCCCCAGCGTCACAATACACTCACTAACCACCCCCTGCGTCACAATACACTCACTAACCACCCCCCAGCGTCACAATACACTCACTAACCACCCCCAGCGTCACAATACACTCACTAATCACCCCCCCCAGCGTCACAATACACTCACTAACCACCCCCCAGCATCACAATACACTCACTAACCACCCCCCAGCGTCACAATGCACTCCATAACCACCCCCCAGCGTCACAATACACTCACTAACCACCCCCCAGCGTCACAATACACTCACTAACCACCCCCCAGCATTACAATACACTCACTAACCCCCCTCCCCCAGCGTCACCATACACTCACTAACTACCCCCCAGCGTCACAATACACTCACTAACCACCCCCCAGCGTCACAATACACTCACTAACCACCCCCACAGCGTCACAATACACTCACAATCCACCCCCAGCGTCACAATACACTCACTAACCACCACCCAGCGTCACAATACACTCACTAACCACCTCCCAGCGTCACAATACCCTCACTAACCCCCCCCAGCGTCACAGTACACCTCATAACCATCCTTGCGTCACAATACACTCACTAACCACCTCCAGCGTCACAATACACCTCATTAACCATCTTTGCGTCACAATACCCTCACTAACCACCCCCAGCGTCACAATACACTCACTAACCACTCCCCAGTGTCACAACACACTAGGAACCCCCCAACGTCACAATACACTCATTAACCACCCCCAGCGTCACAATACACTCACTAACCACCCCCCAACGTCACAATACACTCACTTAGCACCCCCTTGCGTCACAATACATTCACTCCCCCCCCAGCGTCACAATACACTCACTAACCACCCCCCCAGCGTCACAATACACTCACTAACTACCCCCCAACGTCTCAATACACTCACTAACTAACCCCTAGCGTCACAATACACTCACTAACCACCCCCCAACGTCACAATACACTCACTAACCACCTTCTAGCGTCACAATACACTCACTAACCACCCCCAGCTTCACAATACACTCACTAACCACCCCCCCCCAGCGTCACAATACACTCACTAACCACCCCCCAGCGTTACAATACACTCACTAACCCCCCCCCCCAGCGTCACAATACACTCACTGACCACCCCCCAGCGTCACAATACACTCACTAACCACCCCCAGCGTCGCAATACACTCACTAACATCCCCCCAGCGTCACAATACACTCACTAACCCCCCCCCCCCAGCGTCAGAGTACACCTCATTAATCATCCTTGCGTCACAATACACTCACTAACCACCCCCCAGCGTCACAATACACTCACTAACCACCCCCAAGCGTCACAATGCACTCACTAACCACCCCCCAGCGTCACAATACACTCACTAACCACCCCCCAGCGTCACAATACACTCACTAACCACCCCCCAGCGTTACAATACACTCACTAACCCCCCTCCCCCAGCGTCACCATACACTCACCAACTACCCCCCAGCGTCACAATACACTCACTAACCACCCCCCAGCGTCACAATACACTCACTAACATCCCCCAGCGTCACAATACACTCACTAACCACCCCCCAGTGTCACAATACGCTCACTAACCAACCCCAGCGTCACAATACACTCAGTAACCACCCCCCAGCGTCAAAATACACTCACTAACCACCCCCAGCGTCACAATACACTCACTAACCACCCCCCAGCGTCACAATACACTCACTAACCACCCCCAGCGTCACAACACACTCACTAACCACCCCCCAGCGTCACAATACACTCACTAACCCCCCCCCCCAGCGTCAGAGTACACCTCATTAATCATCCTTGCGTCACAATACACTCACTAACCACCCCCAAGCGTCGCAATACACTCACTAACCTCCCCCCAGCGTCACAATTCACTCACTAACCACTCCCCAGCGTCACAATGCACTCACTAACCACCCCCCAACGTCACAATACACTCACTAACCACCCCCCAGCGTCAAAATACACTCACTAACCACCCCCCAACGTCACAATACACTCACTTAGCACCCCCAGCGCCACAATACATTCACTAACCACCCCCCAGCGTCACAATACACTCACTAACAACCCCCCCAGCGTCACAATACACTCACTAACTACCCCCCAACGTCTCAATACACTCACTAACCACCGCCAGCATCACAATACACTCACTAACCACCCCCCAACGTCACAATACACTCACTAACCACCCCCCAACGTCACAATACACTCACTAACCACCCCCCAACGTCACAATACACTCACTAACCACCCCCCCGCGTCACAATACACTCACTAACCACCCCCCAGCGTCACAATACACTCACTAACCACCCCCCAGCGTCACAATACACTTACTAACCACCCCCAGCGTCACAATACACTTACTAACTCCCCCCAGCGTCACAATACACTCACTAACCACCCCCCAGCGTCTCAATACACTCACTAACCACCCCCCAGCGTTACAATACACTCACTAACCACCCCCCCCCAGCGTCACAATACACTCACCAACCACCCCTCAGCGTCACAATACACTCACTAACCACCCCCCTCCCAGCGTCACAATACACTCACTAACCACCCCCAGCGTCACAATACACTCACTAACCACCCCCCAGCGTCACAATACACTCACTAACCACCCCCCAGCGTCACAATACACTCACTAACCACCCCCCAGCGTCACAATACACTTACTAACCACCCCCAGCGTCACAATACACTCACTAACTCCCCCCCAGCGTCACAATACACTCACTAACCACCCCCCAACGTCTCAATACACTCACTAACCACCGCCAGCGTCACAATACACTCACTAACCACCCCCCAACGTCACAATACACTCACTAACCACCCCCCAGCGTCACAATACACTCACTAACCACCCCCCAGCGTCACAATACACTCACTAACCACCCCCCAGCGTCACAATACACTTACTAACCACCCCCAGCGTCACAATACACTCACTAACTCCCCCCCAGCGTCACAATACACTCACCAACCACCCCTCAGCGTCACAATACACTCACTAACAACCCCCCAGCGTCACAATACACTCACAAATCACCCTCCCCCCATCGTCACAATACACTCACTAACCACCCCCAGCGTCACAATACACTCACTAACCACCCCCCAGCGTTACAATACACTCACTAACCCCCTCTCCCCCAGCGTCACCATACACTCACTAACCACCCCCCAGCGTCACAATACACTCACTAACCACCCACCAGCGTTACAATACACTCACTAACCACCCCCAGCGTCACAATACACTCACTAACCACCCCCCAGCGTCACAATACACTCACTAACCACCCCCCAGCGTCACAATACACTCACTAACCACCCCCCAGCGTCACAATACACTCACTAACCACCCCCCAGCGTCACAATACACTCACTAACCACCCCCCAGCGTCACAATACACTCACTAACCACCCCCCAGCGTTACAATACACTCACTAACCACCCCCTCCCCCAGCTTCACAATACACTCACCAACCACCCCTCAGCGTCACAATACACTCACTAACCACCCCCCAGCGTCACAATACACTCACTAACCACCCTCCCCCTCCAGCTTCACAATACACTCACTAACCACCCCCCAGCGTCACAATACACTCACTAACCACCCCCCAGCGTCACAATACACTCACTAACCAACCCCCAGCGTCACAATACACTCACTAACCACTCCCCAGCGTCACAATACACTCACTAACCACCCCCTAGCGTTACAATACACTCACTAACCACCCCCCCCCAGCGTCACAATACACTCACTAACCACCCCCCCAGCGTCACAATACACTCACTAACCACACCCCAGCGTTACAATACACTCACTAACCACCCCCCAGCGTCACAATACACTAACCACCCCCAGCGTCACAATACACTCACTAACCACCCCCCCACCCAGCGTCACAATACACTCACTAACCACCCCCCAGCTTCACAATACACTCACTAACCACCCCCCAGCGTCACAATGCACTCCCTAACCACCCCCCAGCGTCACAATACACTCACTAACCACCCTCCAGCGTCACAATACACTCACTAACCACCCCCCAGCATTACAATACACTCACTAACCCCCCTCCCCCAGCGTCACAATACACTCACTAACCACCCCCCAGCGTCACAATACACTCACTAACCACCCCCCAGCGTCACAATACACTCACTAACCACCCCCCAGCGTCACAATACACTCACTAACCACCCCCAGCGTCACAATACACTCACTAACCCCCCCAGCGTCACAATACACTCACTAACCACCCCCCAGCGTCACAATACACTCACTAACCACCCCCCAGCGTCACAATACACTCACCACCCCCCAGCGTCACAATACACTCACTAACCACCCCCCAGCGTTACAATACACTCACTAACCACCCCCTCCCCCAGCTTCACAATACACTCACCAACCACCCCTCAGCGTCACAATACACTCACTAACCACCCCCCAGCGTCACAATACACTCACTAACCACCCCCCCCCAGCGTCACAATACACTCACTAACCACCCCCCAGCGTCACAATACACTCACTAACCACCCCCTAGCGTCACAATACACTTACTAACCACCCCCCAGCGTCACAATACACTCACTAACCACCCCCCAGCGTCACAATACACTCACTAACCAACCCCCAGCGTCACAATACACTCACTAACCACTCCCCAGCGTCACAATACACTCACTAACCACCCCCTAGCGTTACAATACACTCACTAACCACCCCCCCCAGCGTCATAATACACTCACTAACCACCCCCCCAGCGTAACAATACACTCACTAACCACCCCCCAGCGTTACAATACACTCACTAACCACCACCCCCCCAGCGTCACAATACACTCACTATCCACCCCCCAGCGTCACAATACACTCACTAACCACCCACCAGCGTTACAATACACTCACTAACCACCCCCAGCGTCACAATACACTCACTAACCACCCCCCAGCGTCACAATACACTCACTAACCACCCCCCAGCGTCACAATACACTCACTAACCACCCCCCAGCGTCACAATACACTCACTAACCACCCCCCAGCGTCACAATACACTCACCACCCCCCAGCGTCACAATACACTCACTAACCACCCCCCAGCGTCACAATACACTCACTAACCACCCCCCAGCGTTACAATACACTCACTAACCACCCCCTCCCCCAGCTTCACAATACACTCACCAACCACCCCTCAGCGTCACAATACACTCACTAACCACCCCCCAGCGTCACAATACACTCACTAACCACCCTCCTTCTCCAGCTTCACAATACACTCACTAACCACCCCCCAGCGTCACAATACACTCACTAACCACCCCCCAGCGTCACAATACACTCACTAACCAACCCCCAGCGTCACAATACACTCACTAACCACTCCCCAGTGTCACAATACACTCACTAACCACCCCCTAGCGTTACAATACACTCACTAACCACCCCCCCCAGCGTCACAATACACTCACTAACCACCCCTCCAGCGTCACAATACACTCACTAACCACACCCCAGCGTTACAATACACTCACTAACCACCCCCCAGCGTCACAATACACTAACCACCCCCAGCGTCACAATACACTCACTAACCACCCCCCCACCCAGCGTCACAATACACTCACTAACCACCCCCCAGCTTCACAATACACTCACTAACCACCCCCCAGCGTCACAATGCACTCCCTAACCACCCCCCAGCGTCACAATACACTCACTAACCACCCTCCAGCGTCACAATACACTCACTAACCACCCCCCAGCATTACAATACACTCACTAACCCCCCTCCCCCAGCGTCACAATACACTCACTAACCACCCCCCAGCGTCACAATACACTCACTAACCACCCCCCAGCGTCACAATACACTCACTAACCACCCCCCAGCGTCACAATACACTCACTAACCACCCCCAGCGTCACAATACACTCACTAACCCCCCCAGCGTCACAATACACTCACTAACCACCCCCCAGCGTCACAATACACTCACTAACCACCCCCCAGCGTCACAATACACTCACCACCCCCCAGCGTCACAATACACTCACTAACCACCCCCCAGCGTTACAATACACTCACTAACCACCCCCTCCCCCAGCTTCACAATACACTCACCAACCACCCCTCAGCGTCACAATACACTCACTAACCACCCCCCAGCGTCACAGTACACTCACTAACCACCCCCCCAGCGTCACAATACACTCACTAACCACCCCCCAGCGTCACAATACACTTACTAACCACCCCCTAGCGTCTCAATACACTTACTAACCACCCCCCAGCGTCACAATACACTCACTAACCACCCCCCAGCGTCACAATACACTCACTAACCAACCCCCAGCGTCACAATACACTCACTAACCACTCCCCAGCGTCACAATACACTCACTAACCACCCCCTAGCGTTACAATACACTCACTAACCACCCCCCCCAGCGTCACAATACACTCACTAACCACCCCCCCCAGCGTAACAATACACTCACTAACCACCCCCCAGCGTTACAATACACTCACTAACCACCCCCCGCGTCACAATACACTCACTAACCACCCCCCAGCGTCACAATACACTAACCACCCCCAGCGTCACAATACACTCACTAACCCCCCCCCCAGCGTCACAATACACTCACTAACCACCCCCCAGCATCACAATACACTCACTAACCACCCCCCAGCGTCACAATGCACTCCCTAACCACCCCCCAGCGTCACAATACACTCACTAACCACCCCCAGCGTCACAATACACTCACTAACCACCCTCCAGCATTACAATACACTCACTAACCCCCCTCCCCCAGCGTCACCATACACTCACTAACTACCCCCCAGCGTCACAATACAATCACTAACCACCCCCCAGCGTCACAATACACTCACTAACCACCCCCCAGCGTCACAATACACTCACTAACCACCACCCAGCGTTACAATACACTCACTAACCACCCCCCCCCAGCGTCACAATACACTCACTAACCACCCCCCAGCGTCACAATACACTCACTAACCACCCCCTGCGTCACAATACACTCACTAACCACCCCCCAGCGTCACAATACACTCACTAACCACCCCCAGCGTCACAATACACTCACTAATCACCCCCCCAGCGTCACAATACACTCACTAACCACCCCCCAGCATCACAATACACTCACTAACCACCCCCCAGCGTCACAATGCACTCCCTAACCACCCCCCAGCGTCACAATACACTCACTAACCACCCCCCAGCGTCACAATACACTCACTAACCACCCCCCAGCATTACAATACACTCACTAACCCCCCTCCCCCAGCGTCACCATACACTCACTAACTACCCCCCAGCGTCACAATACACTCACTAACCACCCCCCAGCGTCACAATACACTCACTAACCACCCCCACAGCGTCACAATACACTCACAATCCACCCCCCAGCGTCACAATACACTCACTAACCACCACCCAGCGTCACAATACACTCACTAACCACCTCCCAGCGTCACAATACACTCACTAACCCCCCCCCCCAGCGTCACAGTACACCTCATAACCATCCTTGCGTCACAATACACTCACTAACCACCTCCAGCGTCACAATACACCTCATTAACCATCTTTGCGTCACAATACCCTCACTAACCACCCCCACCGTCACAATACGCTCACTAACCACTCCCCAGTGTCACAACACACTAGGAACCCCCCAACGTCACAATACACTCATTAACCACCCCCAGCGTCACAATACACTCACTAACCACCCCCCAACGTCACAATACACTCACTTAGCACCCCCTTGCGTCACAATACATTCACTAACCCCCCCCCTCAGCGTCACAATACACTCACTAACCACCCCCCAGCGTCACAATACACTCACTAACTACCCCCCAACGTCTCAATACACTCACTAACTAACCCCTAGCGTCACAATACACTCACTAACCACCCCCCAACGTCACAATACACTCACTAACCACCTTCTAGCGTCACAATACACTCACTAACCACCCCCAGCTTCACAATACACTCACTAACCACCCCCCAGCGTCACAATACACTCACTAACCACCCCCCAGCGTCACAATACACTCACTAACCACCCCCCAGCGTCACAATACACTCACTAACCACCCCCCAGCGTCACAATACACTCACTAACCACCCCCCAGCGTTACAATACACTCACTAACCCCCCCCAGCGTCACAATACACTCACTAACCACCCCCAGCGTCACAATACACTCACTAATCACCCCCCCCCCAGCGTCACAATACACTCACTAACCACCCCCCAGCATCACAATACACTCACTAACCACCCCCCAGCGTCACAATGCACTCCCTAACCACCCCCCAGCGTCACAATACACTCACTAACCACCCCCCAGCGTCACAATACACTCACTAACCACCCCCCAGCATTACAATACACTCACTAACCCCCCCCCAGCGTCACCATACACTCACTAACTACCCCCCAGCGTCACAATACACTCACTAACCACCCCCCAGCGTCACAATACACTCACTAACCACCCCCACAGCGTCACAATACACTCACAATCCACCCCCCAGCGTCACAATACACTCACTAACCACCACCTAGCGTCACAATACACTCACTAACCACCTCCCAGCGTCACAATACACTCACTAACCCCCCCCCCAGCGTCACAGTACACCTCATAACCATCCTTGCGTCACAATACACTCACTAACCACCTCCAGCGTCACAATACACCTCATTAACCATCTTTGCGTCACAATACCCTCACTAACCACCCCCAGCGTCACAATACACTCACTAACCACTCCCCAGTGTCACAACACACTAGGAACCCCCCAACGTCACAATACACTCATTAACCACCCCCAGCGTCACAATACACTCACTAACCACCCCCCAACGTCACAATACACTCACTTAGCACCCCCTTGCGTCACAATACATTCACTAACCCCCCCCTCAGCGTCACAATACACTCACTAACCACCCCCCAGCGTCACAATACACTCACTAACTACCCCCCAACGTCTCAATACACTCACTAACTAACCCCTAGCGTCACAATACACTCACTAACCACCCCCCAACGTCGCAATACACTCACTAACCACCTTCTAGCGTCACAATACACTCACTAACCACCCCCAGCTTCACAATACACTCACTAACCACCCCCCCAGCGTCACAATACACTCACTAACCACCCCCCAGCGTCACAATACACTCTCTAACCACCCCCCAGCGTTACAATACACTCACTAACCCCCCCAGCGTCACAATACACTCACTAACCACCCCCAGCGTCACAATACACTCACTAATCACCCCCCCCCAGCGTCACAATACACTCACTAACCACCCCCCAGCATCACAATACACTCACTAACCACCCCCCAGCGTCACAATGCACTCCCTAACCACCCCCCAGCGTCACAATACACTCACTAACCACCCCCCAGCGTCACAATACACTCACTAACCACCCCCCAGCATTACAATACACTCACTAACCCCCCTCCCCCAGCGTCACCATACACTCACTAACTACCCCCCAGCGTCACAATACACTCACTAACCACCCCCCAGCGTCACAATACACTCACTAACCACCCCCACAGCGTCACAATACACTCACAATCCACCCCCCAGCGTCACAATACACTCACTAACCACCACCCAGCGTCACAATACACTCACTAACCACCTCCCAGCGTCACAATACACTCACTAACCCCCCCCCCCAGCGTCACAGTACACCTCATAACCATCCTTGCGTCACAATACACTCACTAACCACCTCCAGCGTCACAATACACCTCATTAACCATCTTTGCGCCACAATACCCTCACTAACCACCCCCAGCGTCACAATACACTCACTAACCACTCCCCAGTGTCACAACACACTAGGAACCCCCCAACGTCACAATACACTCATTAACCACCCCCAGCGTCACAATACACTCACTAACCACCCCCCAACGTCACAATACACTCACTTAGCACCCCCTTGCGTCACAATACATTCACTAACCCCCCCCCAGCGTCACAATACACTCACTAACCACCCCCCAGCGTCACAATACACTCACTAACTACCCCCCAACGTCTCAATACACTCACTAACTAACCCCTAGCGTCACAATACACTCACTAACCACCCCCCAACGTCACATTACACTCACTAACCACCTTCTAGCGTCACAATACACTCACTAACCACCCCCAGCTTCACAATACACTCACTAACCACCCCCCCAGCGTCACAATACACTCACTAACCACCCCCCAGCGTCACAATACACTCACTAACCACCCCCCAGCGTTACAATACACTCACTAACCCCCCCCCCCAGCGTCACAATACACTCACTGACAACCCCCCAGCGTCACAATACACTCACTAACCACCCCCAGCGTCGCAATACACTCACTAACATCCCCCCAGCGTCACAATACACTCACTAACCCCCCCCCCCCAGCGTCAGAGTACACCTCATTAATCATCCTTGCGTCACAATACACTCACTAACCACCCCCCAGCGTCACAATACACTCACTAACCACCCCCAAGCGTCACAATGCACTCACTAACCACCCCCCAGCGTCACAATACACTCACTAACCACCCCCCAGCGTCACAATACACTCACAAACCACCCCCCAGCGTTACAATACACTCACTAACCCCCCTCCCCCAGCGTCACCATACACTCACCAACTACCCCCCAGCGTCACAATACACTCACTAACCACCCCCCAGCGTCACAATACACTCACTAACAACCCCCAGCGTCACAATACACTCACTAACCACGCCCCAGCGTCACAATACGCTCACTAACCAACCCCAGCGTCACAATACACTCACTAACCACCCCCCCCAGCGTCACAATACACTCACTAACTACCCCCAGCGTCACAATACACTCACTAACCACCCCCCAGCGTCACAATACACTCACTAACCACCCCCAGCGTCACAATACACTCACTAACCACCCCCCAGCGTCACAATACACTCACTAACCCCCCCCCCCAGCGTCAGAGTACACCTCATTAATCATCCTTGCGTCACAATACACTCACTAACCACCCCCCAGCGTCGCAATACACTCACTAACCACCCCCCAGCGTCACAATTCACTCACTAACCACTCCCCAGCGTCACAATGCACTCACTAACCACCCCCCAACGTCACAATACACTCACTAACCACCCCCCAGCGTCAAAATACACTCACTAACCACCCCCCCCAACGTCACAATACACTCACTTAGCACCCCCAGCGCCACAATACATTCACTAACCACCCCCCAGCGTCACAATACACTCACTAACAACCCCCCAGCGTCACAATACACTCACTAACTACCCCCCAACGTCTCAATACACTCACTAACCACCGCCAGCGTCACAATACACTCACTAACCACCCCTCAACGTCACAATACACTCACTAACCACCCCCCAGCGTCACAATACACTCACTAACCACCGCCAGCGTCACAATACACTCACTAACCACCCCCCAACGTCACAATACACTCACTAACCACCCCCCAGCGTCACAATACACTCACTAACCACCCCCCAGCGTCACAATACACTTACTAAGCACCCCCAGCGTCACAATACACTTACTAACTCCCCCCAGCGTCACAATACACTCACTAACCACCCCCCAGCGTCTCAATACACTCACTAACCACCCCCCAGCGTTACAATACACTCACTAACCACCCCCCCCCCAGCGTCACAATACACTCACCAACCACCCCTCAGCGTCACAATACACTCACTAACCACCCCCCTCCCAGCGTCACAATACACTCACTAACCACCCCCAGCGTCACAATACACTCACTAACCACCCCCCAGCGTCACAATACACTCACTAACCACCCCCCAGCTTCACAATACACTCACTAACCACCCCCCAGCGTCACAATACACTTACTAACCACCCCCAGCGTCACAATACACTCACTAACTCCCCCCCAGCGTCACAATACACTCACTAACCACCCCCCAACGTCTCAATACACTCACTAACCACCGCCAGCGTCACAATACACTCACTAACCACCCCCCAACGTCACAATACACTCACTAACCACCCCCCAGCGTCACAATACACTCACTAACTCCCCCCCAGCGTCACAATACACTCACCAACCACCCCTCAGCGTCACAATACACTCACTAACAACCCCCCAGCGTCACAATACACTCACTAATCACCCTCACCCCAGCGTCACAATACACTCACTAACCACCCCCAGCGTCACAATACACTCACTAACCACCCCCCAGCGTTACAATACACTCACTAACCCCCCCTCCCCCAGCGTCACCATACACTCACTAACCACCCCCCAGCGTCACAATACACTCACTAACCATCCTCCAGCGTTACAATACACTCACTAACCACCCCCAGCGTCACAATACACTCACTAACCACCCCCCAGCGTCACAATACACTCACTAACCACCCCCCAGCGTCACAATACACTCACTAATCACCCCCCAGCGTCACAATACACTTACTAACCACCCCCAGCGTCACAATACACTCACTAACCCCCCCCCAGCGTCACAATACACTCACTAACCACCCCCCAGCGTCACAATACACTCACTAACCACCCCCCAGCGTTACAATACACTCACTAACCACACCCCCCAGCGTCACAATACACTCACCAACCACCCCTCAGCGTCACAATACACTCACTAACCACCCCCCAGCGTCACAATACACTCACTAACCACCCCCCCAGCGTCACAATACACTCACTAACCACACCCCAGCGTCACAATACACTCACTAACCACCCCCCCCAGCGTCACAATACACGCAATAACCACCCCCCAGCGTCACAATACACTCACTAACCACCCCACCCCCAGCGTCACAATACACTCACTAACCACCCCCCAGCGTCACAATACACTCACTAACCACCCCCCCCCCAGCGTCACAATACACTCACTAACCACCCCCCAGCATCACAATACACTCACTAACCACCCCCCAGCATCACAATACACTCACTAACCACCCCCCAGCGTCACAATGCACTCCCTAACCACCCCCCAGCGTCACAATACACTCACTAACCAACCCCCAGCGTCACAATACACTCACTAACCACTCCCCAGCGTCACAATACACTCACTAACCCCCCCCCCAGCGTCACAATACACTCACTAACCACCCCCCAGCGTTACAATACACTCACTAACCACCCCCCCAGCGTCACAATACACTAACTAACCACCCCCCAGCGTCACAATACACTCACTAACCACCCCCTGCGTCACAATACACTCACTAACCACCCCCCAGCGTCACAATACACTCACTAACCACCCCCCCCAGCGTCACAATACACTCACTAACCACCCCCAAGCATCACAATACACTCACTAACCACCCCCCAGCATCACAATACACTCACTAACCACCCCCCAGCGTCACAATGCACTCCCTAACCACCCCCCAGCGTCACAATACACTCACTAACCACCCCCAGCGTCACAATACACTCACTAACCACCCCCCAGCGTCACAATACACTCACTAACCACCCCCCAGCGTCACAATACACTCACTAACCACCCCCCAGCGTCACAATACACTTACTAACCACCCCCAGCGTCACAATACACTCACTAACTCCCCCCCAGCGTCACAATACACTCACTAACCACCCCCCAACGTCTCAATACACTCACTAACCACCGCCAGCGTCACAATACACTCACTAACCACCCCCCAACGTCACAATACACTCACTAACCACCCCCCAGCGTCACAATACACTCTCTAACCACCCCCCAGCGTCACAAAACACTCACTAACCACCCCCCAGCGTCACAATACACTTACTAACCACCCCCAGCGTCACAATACACTCACTAACTCCCCCCCAGCGTCACA
The DNA here is from genome assembly GCF_040958095.1 of Procambarus clarkii. Lineage (NCBI taxonomy): Eukaryota > Metazoa > Arthropoda > Malacostraca > Decapoda > Cambaridae > Procambarus > Procambarus clarkii. The sequence goes on along the minus strand of NC_091219.1, from coordinate 872,869 downwards.
ATACACTCACCAACCACCCCTCAGCGTCACAATACACTCACTAACAACCCCCCAGCGTCACAATACACTCACTAATCACCCTCACCCCAGCGTCACAATACACTCACTAACCACCCCCAGCGTCACAATACACTCACTAACCACCCCCCAGCGTTACAATACACTCACTAACCCCCCCTCCCCCAGCGTCACCATACACTCACTAACCACCCCCCAGCGTCATAATACACTCACTAACCACCCACCAGCGTTACAATACACTCACTAACCACCCCCAGCGTCACAATACACTCACTAACCACCCCCCAGCGTCACAATACACTCACTAACCACCCCCCAGCGTCACAATACACTCACTAACCACCCCCCAGCGTCACAATACACTCACTAATCACCCCCCAGCGTCACAATACACTTACTAACCACCCCCAGCGTCACAATACACTCACTAACCCCCCCCCCAGCGTCACAATACACTCACTAACCACCCCCCCCAGCGTCACAATACACTCACTAACCACCCCCCAGCGTCACAATACACTCACTAACCACCCCCCCCAGCGTCACAATACACGCAATAACCACCCCCCAGCGTCACAATACACTCACTAACCACCCCACCCCCAGCGTCACAATACACTCACTAACCACCCCCCAACGTCACAATACACTCACTAACCACCCCCCCCCAGCGTCACAATACACTCACTAACCACCCCCCAGCATCACAATACACTCACTAACCACCCCCCAGCATCACAATACACTCACTAACCACCCCCCAGCGTTACAATACACTCACTAACCCCCCCTCCCCCAGCGTCACCATACACTCACTAACCACCCTCCAGCGTCACAATACACTCACTAACCACCCACCAGCGTTACAATACACTCACTAACCACCCCCAGCGTCACAATACACTCACTAACCACCCCCCAGCGTCACAATACACTCACTAACCACCCCCCAGCGTTACAATACACTCACTAACCACCCCCCCCAGCGTCACAATACACTCACCAACCACCCCTCAGCGTCACAATACACTCACTAACCACCCCCCAGCGTCACAATACACTCACTAACCACCCCCCCCCAGCGTCACAATACACTTACTAACCACCCCCAGCGTCACAATACACTCACTAACCCCCCCCCAGCGTCACAATACACTCACTAACCACCCCCCAGCGTCACAATACACTCACTAACCACCCCCCAGCGTTACAATACACTCACTAACCACACCCCCCAGCGTCACAATACACTCACCAACCACCCCTCAGCGTCACAATACACTCACTAACCACCCCCCAGCGTCACAATACACTCACTAACCACCCCCCCCCAGCGTCACAATACACTCACTAACCACACCCCAGCGTCACAATACACTCACTAACCACCCCCCCAGCGTCACAATACACGCAATAACCACCCCCCAGCGTCACAATACACTCACTAACCACCCCACCCCCAGCGTCACAATACACTCACTAACCACCCCCCAGCGTCACAATACACTCACTAACCACCCCCCCCCAGCGTCACAATACACTCACTAACCACCCCCCAGAATCACAATACACTCACTAACCACCCCCCAGCATCACAATACACTCACTAACCACCCCCCAGCGTCACAATGCACTCCCTAACCACCCCCCAGCGTCACAATACACTCACTAACCAACCCCCAGCGTCACAATACACTCACTAACCACTCCCCAGCGTCACAATACACTCACTAACCCCCCCCCCCAGCGTCACAATACACTCACTAACCACCCCCCAGCGTTACAATACACTCACTAACCACCCCCCCAGCGTCACAATACACTAACTAACCACCCCCCAGCGTCACAATACACTCACTAACCACCCCCTGCGTCACAATACACTCACTAACCACCCCCCAGCGTCACAATACACTCACTAACCACCCCCCCCAGCGTCACAATACACTCACTAACCACCCCCAGCATCACAATACACTCACTAACCACCCCCCAGCATCACAATACACTCACTAACCACCCCCCAGCGTCACAATGCACTCCCTAACCACCCCCCAGCGTCACAATACACTCACTAACCACCCCCAGCGTCACAATACACTCACTAACCACCCCCCAGCGTCACAATACACTCACTAACCACCCCCCAGCGTCACAATACACTCACTAACCACCCCCCAGCGTCACAATACACTTACTAACCACCCCCAGCGTCACAATACACTCACTAACTCCCCCCCAGCGTCACAATACACTCACTAACCACCCCCCAACGTCTCAATACACTCACTAACCACCGCCAGCGTCACAATACACTCACTAACCACCCCCCAACGTCACAATACACTCACTAACCACCCCCCAGCGTCACAATACACTCACTAACCACCCCCCAGCGTCACAAAACACTCACTAACCACCCCCCAGCGTCACAATACACTTACTAACCACCCCCAGCGTCACAATACACTCACTAACTCCCCCCCAGCGTCACAATACACTCACCAACCACCCCTCAGCGTCACAATACACTCACTAACAACCCCCCAGCGTCACAATACACTCACTAATCACCCTCACCCCAGCGTCACAATACACTCACTAACCACCCCCAGCGTCACAATACACTCACTAACCACCCCCCAGCGTTACAATACACTCACTAACCCCCCCTCCCCCAGCGTCACCATACACTCACTAACCACCCCCCAGCGTCACAATACACTCACTAACCACCCACCAGCGTTACAATACACTCACTAACCACCCCCAGCGTCACAATACACTCACTAACCACCCCCCAGCGTCACAATACACTCACTAACCACCCCCCAGCGTCACAATACACTCACTAACCACCCCCCAGCGTCACAATACACTCACTAATCACCCCCCAGCGTCACAATACACTTACTAACCACCCCCAGCGTCACAATACACTCACTAACCCCCCCCCCCCCAGCGTCACAATACACTCACTAACCACCCCCCCCAGCGTCACAATACACTCACTAACCACCCCCCAGCGTCACAATACACTCACTAACCACCCCCCCCAGCGTCACAATACACGCAATAACCACCCCCCAGCGTCACAATACACTCACTAACCACCCACCCCCAGCGTCTCAATACACTCACTAACCACCCCCCAGCGTCACAATACACTCACTAACCACCCCCCCCCAGCGTCACAATACACTCACTAACCACCCCCCAGCATCACAATACACTCACTAACCACCCCCCAGCATCACAATACACTCACTAACCACCCCCCAGCGTTACAATACACTCACTAACCCCCCCTCCCCAGCGTCACAATACACTCACTAACCACCCTCCAGCGTCACAATACACTCACTAACCACCCACCAGCGTTACAATACACTCACTAACCACCCCCAGCGTCACAATACACTCACTAACCACCCCCCAGCGTCACAATACACTCACTAACCACCCCCCAGCGTTACAATACACTCACTAACCACCCCCCCCAGCGTCACAATACACTCACCAACCACCCCTCAGCGTCACAATACACTCACTAACCACCCCCCAGCGTCACAATACACTCACTAACCACCCCCCCCCAGCGTCACAATACACTCACTAACCACCCCCCAGCGTCACAATACACTCACTAACCACCCCCCCCAGCGTCACAATACACGCAATAACCACCCCCCAGCGTCACAATACACTCACTAACCACCCCACCCCCAGCGTCACAATACACTCACTAACCACCCCCCAGCGTCACAATACACTCACTAACCACCCCCCCCCAGCGTCACAATACACTCACTAACCACCCCCCAGCATCACAATACACTCACTAACCACCCCCCAGCATCACAATACACTCACTAACCACCCCCCAGCGTCACAATGCACTCCCTAACCACCCCCCAGCGTCACAATACACTCACTAACCAACCCCCAGCGTCACAATACACTCACTAACCACTCCCCAGCGTCACAATACACTCACTAACCACCCCCTAGCGTTACAATACACTCACTAACCACCCCCCCAGCGTCACAATACACTCACTAACCACCCCCCCCAGCGTCACAATACACTCACTAACCACCCCCCAGCGTTACAATACACTCACTAACCACCCCCCCAGCGTCACAATACACTCACTAACCACCCCCCAGCGTCACAATACACTCACTAACCACCCCCTGCGTCACAATACACTCACTAACCACCCCCCCAGCGTCACAATACACTCACTAACCACCCCCCCCCCAGCGTCACAATACACTCACTAACCACCCCCCAGTATCACAATACACTCACTAACCACCCCCCAGCATCACAATACACTCACTAACCACCCCCCAGCGTCACAATGCACTCCCTAACCACCCCCCAGCGTCACAATACACTCACTCTCCACCCCCCAGCGTCACAATACACTCACTAACCACCCCCCAGCATTACAATACACTCACTAACCCCCCTCCCCCAGCGTCACCATACACTCACTAACTACCCCCCAGCGTCACAATACACTCACTAACAACCCCCCAGCGTCACAATACACTCACTAACCACCACCCAGCGTCACAATACACTCACTAACCACCTCCAGCGTCACAATACACTCACTAACCCCCCCCAGCGTCACAGTACACCTCATAACCATCCTTGCGTCACAATACACTCACTAACCACCTCCAGCGTCACAATACACCTCATTAACCATCTTTGCGTCACAATACCCTCACTAACCACCCCCCAGCGTCACAATACACTCACTAACCACTCCCCAGTGTCACAACACAGTAGGAACCCCCCAACGTCACAATACACTCATTAACCACCCCCAGCGTCACAATACACTCACTAACCACCCCCCAACGTCACAATACACTCACTTAGCACCCCCTTGCGTCACAATACATTCACTAACCCCCCCCCAGCGTCACAATACACTCACTAACCACCCCCCAGCGTCACAATACACTCACTAACTACCCCCCAACGTCTCAATACACTCACTAACTAACCCCTAGCGTCACAATACACTCACTAACCACCCCTCAACGTCACAATACACTCACTAACCACCTTCTAGCGTCACAATACACTCACTAACCACCCCCAGCTTCACAATACACTCACTAACCACCCCCCCCAGCGTCACAATACACTCACTAACCACCCCCCAGCGTCACAATACACTCACTAACCACCCCCCAGCGTTACAATACACTCACTAACCCCCCCCCCCCCAGCGTCACAATACACTCACTGACCACCCCCCAGCGTCACAATACACTCACTAACCACCCCCCAGCGTTACAATACACTCACTAACCACACCCCCCAGCGTCACAATACACTCACCAACCACCCCTCAGCGTCACAATACACTCACTAACCACCCCCCCAGCGTCACAATACACTCACTAACCACCCCCCCCAGCGTCACAATACACTCACTAACCACCCCCCAGCGTCACAATACACTCACTAACCACCCCCCCCAGCGTCACAATACACGCAATAACCACCCCCCAGCGTCACAATACACTCACTAACCACCCCACCCCCAGCGTCACAATACACTCACTAACCACCCCCCAGCGTCACAATACACTCACTAACCACCCCCCCCCAGCGTCACAATACACTCACTAACCACCCCCCAGCATCACAATACACTCACTAACCACCCCCCAGCATCACAATACACTCACTAACCACCCCCCAGCGTCACAATGCACTCCCTAACCACCCCCCAGCGTCACAATACACTCACTAACCAACCCCCAGCGTCACAATACACTCACTAACCACTCCCCAGCGTCACAATACACCCACTAACCCCCCCCAGCGTCACAATACACTCACTAACCACCCCCCAGCGTTACAATACACTCACTAACCACCCCCCCAGCGTCACAATACACTCACTAACCACCCCCCAGCGTCACAATACACTCACTAACCACCCCCTGCGTCACAATACACTCACTAACCACCCCCTGCGTCACAATACACTCACTAACCACCCCCCAGCGTCACAATACACTCACTAACCACCCCCCCAGCGTCACAATACACTCACTAACCACCCCCCAGCATCACAATACACTCACTAACCACCCCCCAGCATCACAATACACTCACTAACCACCCCCCAGCAGTCACAATACACTCACTAACCACCCCCCAGCGTCACAATACACTCACTAACCACCCCCCAGCGTCACAATACACTCACTAACCACCCCCCAGCGTCACAATACACTCACTAACCACCCCCCAGCGTCACAATACACTCACTAACCACCCCCCAGCGTCACAATACACTCACTAACCACCCCCCAGCGTCACAATACACTTACTAACCACCCCCAGCGTCACAATACACTCACTAACTCCCCCCCAGCGTCACAATACACTCACTAACCACCCCCCACGTCTCAATACACTCACTAACCACCGCCCAGCGTCACAATACACTCACTAACCACCCCCCAACGTCACAATACACTCACTAACCACCCCCCAGCGTCACAATACACTCACTAACCACCCCCCAGCGTCACAATACACTCACTAACCACCCCCCAGCGTCACAATACACTTACTAACCACCCCCAGCGTCACAATACACTCACTAACTCCCCCCCAGCGTCACAATACACTCACAACCACCCCTCAGCGTCACAATACACTCACTAACAACCCCCCAGCGTCACAATACACTCACTAATCACCCTCACCCCAGCGTCACAATACACTCACTAACCACCCCCAGCGTCACAATACACTCACTAACCACCCCCCAGCGTTTCAATACACTCACTAACCCCCCCTCCCCAGCGTCACCATACACTCACTAACCACCCACCAGCGTCACAATACACTCACTAACCACCCACCAGCGTTACAATACACTCACTAACCACCCCCAGCGTCACAATACACTCACTAACCACCCCCCAGCGTCACAATACACTCACTAACCACCCCCCAGCGTCACAATACACTCACTAATCACCCCCCAGCGTCACAATACACTTACTAACCACCCCCAGCGTCACAATACACTCACTAACCCCCCCCCAGCGTCACAATACACTCACTAACCACCCCCCAGCGTCACAATACACTCACTAACCACCCCCCAGCGTTACAATACACTCACTAACCACCCCCCCCAGCGTCACAATACACTCACCAACCACCCCTCAGCGTCACAATACACTCACTAACCACCCCCCAGCGTCACAATACACTCACTAACCACCCCCCCAGCGTCACAATACACTCACTAACCACCCCCCAGCGTCACAATACACTCACTAACCACCCCCCCCAGCGTCACAATACACGCAATAACCACCCCCCAGCGTCACAATACACTCACTAACCACCCCACCCCCAGCGTCACAATACACTCACTAACCACCCCCCAGCGTCACAATACACTCACTAACCACCCCCCCCCAGCGTCCACAATACACTCACTAACCACCCCCCAGCATCACAATACACTCACTAACTACCCCCCAGCATCACAATACACTCACTAACCACCCCCCAGCGTCACAATGCACTCCCTAACCACCCCCCAGCGTCACAATACACTCACTAACCAACCCCCAGCGTCACAATACACTCACTAACCACTCCCAGCGTCACAATACACTCACTAACCACCCCCTAGCGTTACAATACACTCACTAACCACCCCCCCAGCGTCACAATACACTCACTAACCACCCCCCCCAGCGTCACAATACACTCACTAACCACCCCCCAGCGTTACAATACACTCACTAACCACCCCCCAGCGTCACAATACACTCACTAACCACCCCCCAGCGTCAACAATACACTCACTAACCACCCCCTGCGTCACAATACACTCACTAACCACCCCCCAGCGTCACAATACACTCACTAACCACCCCCCCCCCAGCGTCACAATACACTCACTAACCACCCCCCAGCATCACAATACACTCACTAACCACCCCCCAGCATCACAATACACTCACTAACCCACCCCCCAGCGTCACAATGCACTCCCTAACCACCCCCCAGCGTCACAATACACTCACTAACCACCCCCCAGCGTCACAATACACTCACTAACCACCCCCCAGCATTACAATACACTCACTAACCCCCCCTCCCCAGCGTCACCATACACTCACTAACCTACCCCCCAGCGTCACAATACCCTCACTAACAACCCCCCAGCGTCACAATACACTCACTAACCACCACCCAGCGTCACAATACACTCACTAACCACCTCCCAGCGTCACAATACACTCACTAACCCCCCCCCAGCGTCACAGTACACCTCATAACCACCCCCCTGCGTCACAATACACTCACTAACCACCTCCAGCGTCACAATACACTCACTTAACCACCCATCTTTGCGTCACAATACACTCACTAACCACCCCCCAGCGTCACAATACACTCACTAACCACTCCCCCAGCTGTCACAATACACGTCACTAACCCCCCCAACGTCACAATACACTTCACTAACCCCCCCCAGCGTCACAATACACTCACTAACCACCCCCCAGCGTCACAATACACTCACTAACCTACCCCCCAGCGTCACAATACACTCAATAACCTACCCCCTAGCGTCACAATACACTCACTAACCACCCTCCCCAGCGTCACAATACACTCACTAACCACCTTCTAGCGTCACAATACACTCCTAACCACCCCCAGCTTCACAATACACTCACTAACCACCCCCCCAGCGTCACAATACACTCACTAAACCCCCCAGCGTCACAATACACTCATAACCACCCCCCAGCGTTACAATACACTCACTAACCACCCCCCCCAGCGTCACAATACACTCACTAACCACCCCCCAGCGTCACAATACACCACTAACCACCCCCAGCATCGCAATACACTCACTAACATCCCCCAGCGTCACAATACACTCACTAACCCCCCCAGCGTCAAATACACCTCATAATCACCAGCGTCACAATACATCACTAACCACCCCCACATCACAATACACTCACTATAAAAGCGTCACAATGCACTCACTAACACCCCCCAGCGTCACAATACACTCACTAACCACCCCCCAGCGTCACAATACACTCACTAACCCCCCAGCGTTACAATACACTCACTAACCCCCCCCCCCAGCGTCACCAATACACTCACCTAACCACCCCCCCAGCGTCACAATACACTCACTAACCACCCCCAGCGTTACAATACACTCACTAACCCCCCCCCAGCGTCCACAATACACTCACTAACCACCCCCCAGCGTCACCAATACACTCACTAACCACCCCCAGCGTCACAATACACTCACTAACCACCCCCAGCGTCACAATACACTCACTAACCACCCCCCAGCGTCACAATACACTCACTAACCACCCCCCAGCGTCACAATACACTCACTAACCCCCCCAGCGTCACAAGTACACTCCCTAACCACTCCCCCAGCGTCACAATACACTCACTAACCACCCCCCAGCGTCACAATACACTCACTAACCACCCCCCAGCGTCACAATTCACTCACTAACCACCCTCCCCAGCGTCACAATACACTCACTAACCACCCCCCAGCGTCACAATACACTCACTAACCACCCCCCAGCGTCACAATACACTCACTAACCACCCCCCCCAGCGTCACAATACACTCACTAGACACCCCCAGCGTCACAATACATTCACTAACCACCCCCCAGCGTCACAATACACTCACTAAACCACCCCCCAGCGTCACAATACACTCACTACCCACCCCCCAGCGTCACAATACACTTACTAACCACCCCCAGCGTCACAATACACTCACTAACCACCCCCCAGCGTTACAATACACTCACTAACCACCCCCCCCCAGCGTCACAATACACTCTACCAACCACCCCTCAGCGTCACAATACACTCACTAACCACCCCCCAGCGTCACAATACACTCACTAACCACCCCCCCCCCAGCGTCACAATACACTCACTAACCACCCCCAGCGTCACAATACACTCACTAACCACCCCCCAGCGTCACAATACACTCACTAACCACCCCTCAGCGTCACAATACACTCACTAACCACCCCCCAGCGTCACAATACACTTTTAACCACCCCCAGCGTCACAATACACTCACTAACTCCCCCCCCAGCGTCCAATACACTCACTAACCACCCCCCAACGTCATCAATACACTCACTAACCACCCGCAGCGTCACAATACAACTCACTAAACCACCCCCCACGTCACAATACAACTCACTAACCAACCCCCCAGCGTCACAATACACTCACTAACCACCCCCCAGCGTCACAATACACTCACTAACCACCCCCCAGGCGTCACATATACACTTACTAACCACCCCAGGCGTCACAATACGCTCAATAACTTCCCCCCTCCCGCGTCACCATACACTCACTAACCACCCCCAGCGTCCATTAACACTCACTAACCACCCCCAGCGTTAACAATACCACTCACTAACACCCCCCCCAGCGTCACAATACACTCACATACAACCACCCCTCAGCGTCCCAATACACTCACTAACCACCCCCAGCGTCACAATACACTCCACTAACCACCCCCCCAGCGTCACAATACACTTCACGAAGCCACCCCCCCGCGTCCACAATACACTCACTAACCAACCCCCCATGCGTTTACAATACACTTCACTAACCCCCCCTCCCCCAGCGTCACCATACACTCACATAACCACCCCCCAGCGTCACGAATACACTCACTAACACCCACCAGCGTACAATACACTCACTAACCACCCCCAGCGTCACAATACACTCACTAACCACCCCCCAGCGTCACAATACACTCACTAACCACCCCCAGCGTCAAAATACACTCACTAACCACCCCCAGCGTCACAATACACTACTAACACCCCCAGCGTCACAATACACTCACTAACCCCCCCCAGCGTCACAATACACTCACTAACCACCCCCAGCGTCACAATACACTCACTAACCACCCCCCAGCGTTACAATACACTCACTAACCCCCCCCCCCAGCGTCACAATACACTCACCAACACCCTCAGCGTCACAATACACTCACTAACCACCCCCCAGCGTCACAATACACTCTCACTAACCACCCCCCCCAGCGTCACAATACACTCACTAACCACCCCCCAGCGTCACAATACACTCACTAACCACCCCCCCAGCGTCACAATACACTCACTAACCACCCCCAGCGTCACAATACACTCACTAACCACCCC